>NC_135719.1:19399531-19652531 GCF_964656455.1 Halichoerus grypus | reverse complement strand
AGGCCATCCCCTGGCCTTGTCTCCTTGGAGATCTCTTGGGTCACGTCAACTGGGAAGTCAAGCAAAAGAGGGAAGCAGAAAATGACAATCAGCCCATCCATCGGTCAGAGGGTGATCTGAAGGGTGTCACTGACGATGCTGATTCCAATGTGTCCCTTCAAAGTGCTGAAGAGAAAAATGAGGAACTAGCCAGACAACTGTGGGAAGAAAAGCGAATCAATGAAGAGCTTATGGGACAAGTAACAGATCTTCGAGCCAAGGAAGCCTCTTTGCAGACGGAAAATTCACAGCTTCAAAGTGAGATTCAGCAGTTGAAACGGAAACTTCAAATTCTGCCTCAATTATATCAAGAATACACCAGGGAACTTGACAGAAAATCGTTGGAGAAGGAAGCGCAGTGCTCAGACATCGAGAAGAGTCTTTCCTACACGTGTGGAAACATCGAGTCCGCAACTCAGATTCGCAACTTATACAAGAAGATGGCCGAAGACACCCGCAGAGAACTGGAGGAGAGCACCTCGCACTGTCTAAAGGAGATCCTCTTCTATGCGAATAAAGTCCAGGAGAGCTGGATGGCAGCTGTGCTTACCGAGCGAAAAGTCAAGGAGCTAAGGAAAGAAAATGATCACATCAGGCAAATGTTGGCCAAAGCGGAGTTCAACTTCCCGCCTTTCCCAAGTGGCCGTTTTGCTCCTGCTCCCCCACAGGCAGCCCGCGGAGGCCCAGAAGTGTCAGGGGACCCCCTGGATCATCAGGACCCCCAGGAAGGAGAAGAGCCAGGCCACGAGGGCCCACGCATCCAGGGACACCCGCAGGTTTGACTGAGCTCACCGCAACCCGGTCCTGAACGCCCACAACCACGGCATAACATCTGCATGTGTTTTCTGTCTTTGAAGTAGTTTTCACTTATCTCTTTTTGGTTTAGATCCTGCTATTTAATTGATATTACAATTGCTTTTATTCAAGTAGATTTAGCATTATAGTTTTCAGATAGTATTTCTCCAGTAAAGTGTCATTTCCTATAATTCTTACAAATATCTTGTTTTCACATCATCAGACCCTCTAGAATTAGATAATATTAAGTATTGTATTTTGATTTAAATTAAAGATCCCCAATTACTTTAACAACTATTGAAATTTGGCATGGATACAAACATTTAAAATAACATTTTTCTATGGCATGAGCATTTTTGTATGCCATTTTGATACTCACGAGCATGTATTAGAAGTCTGTACAAGTAATTTAATATATATCTGAATAAAATTTGATTTAAAAAAATTGGAAAAAAAATCCCCTATTCCAACTTCATAATATTTTGATTAGACTAGCTTTAAATTCATAAATTAACTTATCGTAGTTTAAGGTTTACAATTTTTTTCTCCTCTTGTTAAGTTTTTTAAACGTTTTTCTTTTGTTTAAGATAGTGTTTGCTCTTTAGACGTTTCTAAATTTTATGCAGTGAAAACGAAGGTTTTCCCTTGATGGCAAGCAAACACACACACACACACAGCCCACCATGCCGATTCCAAGGCACCCTGAGTCGGTATGTCAGGAACAGAGGATAATATAACAGTAAAGAAAGCTGCAAAATTTAAAAAAAAATTTTAAAGAGAGAAAGAAAGAAACCATGCTCACACAATTTGTATAATATACCTAACTCATATACACACAAAAGGAGAGTTGCCCAGAAAGTGAGGAAAAAGCAGGGGGAGACTGCCAGATGCTAACAACAGGGGAAGCTCTTCCCACCCCTGGGACTGCCTGGAGGGAGAAGGGGGTTGAAAGTGGGGGGCTGTCCTCAAGGAAGACAAAGATTTGCTGCAGGTACACATGACAGCCACCAGAGGGCGTGGGAGCGCAGGCCAGGGAAGTGCACGGCAATAACTTGGAGAAGGACCAGCACACTTGGGTCTATACAATCTAAAGTGTGTTTGTGTGTTTTACTGCATTAATTCATATCCGTTTATTTAGTACAGGCAGATCTCAGAGATCGTGCAGATTTAGTTCCAGGCCACCACAATAATGTAAATGCCACCATAAAGCAAATAATTCAATAATTAATATTTTTCTGGAAGTCATTTTTTTTCTGGTTTCCCAGTGCACACAAAAGTTATGTTTATTACACTACACTGTCATCTAGTAAGTGTACAATAGCATTATCTCTAAAAAAATAAAAATTAAACCATGTTGAATTAAAAAATATTTTCTTGCTAATAAATGCTAACCGTCGTCTGAGCTTTTAGCACGTTGTAATCTTTTAGCTGATGGGAGGGTCTTGCTTCAGTATTTGCTGACTGATCAGGGTGGTGGTTGATAGAAAGCTGTGGCAATTTCTTAGAAGAAGACAACTACGAAGGTTGCCGCCTCAGCTGACCCTTTTTGTCACAAACGACTTGGCTGTATCGGGCAGCGCTGTGGAGGGATGTGAAGAAATTGGAGAGCTGTTGGGTGGGAATGTGAAACAGCATAGCTGCTGTGGAAAACAGTGTGGAGGCTCCTCCAAAAATTAAAAAGAGAGATACCATATGATCCGGTAATCCCACTTCTGAATATGTATCGCCCAAAACTGAAATCAGGATCTGAAAGGGGTACCTGCACTTCTAGTTTCATAGAGCACTATTCTTAGTAGCCCACGAGAGAAAGCCATCCAAATGTCCACCAACGGATGGATGGATGGGCTCAGAGAATATGGTATGAATGAGTAAAGAAAACGTAACATTATTCTTAAAAGAGAAGGAAATTCGGTCACACGCTACAATATGGATGAACCTTAAGGATAGTATCCTATGTAAAATAAGCCAGTCTTACACACACACACACACACACACACACACACACACACACCCGATATTGTCGGCTGCCTCTTATATGAGATCTCTAAAGTTGGTGAAAAATAAAATAAAAAATAAAGCAGTCCAACTCCTACAAACAGAAAGTGGACCCGTGGCTGCCACGGGCTGAGGAGTGAAAGGAATGGGTGGTTATTGCCTGGGTATAGAGTTTCAGATTTGCAAGATTAAAATTTCTAGCAATCTCCTGCTCAACTTTGTGAACTTAGTTAATAATACAAAACTACCAAACTTAAAAAGAATTAAAAGGGTAGATTTCATGTCATGTGTTTTTTACCACAATTTGAAAAAAAAAAAGAAAAGGAAATGTGAGTTTTGGGTTTTGAGTGGTGGGGAATTAGACTTGAGCTCTGTCTCCGACCAATGACTTCACCTCTCTACATTTCGGTTGAAGGAGTTGATCTAAATACTTTTTAAAGGTTCTACCCAGTTCTAAAATCTAATTGCTTTATAATTATAAAGAGAATATCTTAGCCATTGACTCTAAGACAAAGACCTTTATAGTACAAAATGTTGACCTCCTTATCTTCCAAAAAATCCCTCCACTACACCTTGTCAATCGTATCAGACAATCAATTCACATTGGATGCTCAGTGATCAGCATCTCACTAAAGTAATTCATGCTGAAAACAACATGATAAGAACTTGAAAAAGGACAATGTTTACCTCAAGCCGAAGGAGGACCAAATTTTAAATATTCATATTATGCTCATTATATTTTTGATCACTAATCTTTACTGGATGTGTATGAGAAAGATGAGAGCAAAGGTCATTAGAAGAAAGAAAATTATCTCTGAAATGACCCTGATATCAGGTGAAGATCATCTGAATGCAGGAAGTACTAGAGGGATGGAAAGGAAGGAGCAGAATTAGGACAGGTTGAGGATGGAACTTGGTGGGTATTAGATAGCAAAGGATCAGAGGATTTTCTAAGGTTTCAGTCGGGAGGGATGGGGGTAACAATGAAACAAGCAATGTTTGTAGAAAGGAAGGTGCCTATGTCGAAACACACAGGAGAGAGATTGGGTCCTGGGATGAAGAGGCATCCTGGGGAGACTGCATGGGTAGTTCTACATAGTGTTTGAAGAGAGACAAGAGCAGCAAGGCCTGGACCGATCCTTGGGGCACAGCGGCAGTTAAGCCAAAATCCTCACACTTGCAGCAGGTGTCTTAGGTGTTACAGAGTGTAATGAATAAGAAAGCTTATGAACGAGGAAGAAGAGGCCCTGGCAGGGGTGTAAACAGGGAGGAGGAAGTAACCAAGACAGAGAAATGAAGCCAAAGGGGCCAAGGGTGAGACAAAAGAGCGCCCTGCAGCAGAAGTCAGAGGAAGGGGCTGGTGGGGAGGTGTTGGTTAGTGTATCTTTGCTGCCAGAAAGGCATGGGAAGGAGGACATCCAAAGTGAGAAAATTCCTGAAAAGGCAGGAAGGGAAAGATTTCCAGGCTCAGATGAGAGAATCAAGTTTGGAAATCGAGGCGGGAACGGTGGAAGGATGAGTGTAGAAAGAAAGGTTATTTGCTGGAATGTATGGCCACAAGCCACAGCAAAAGAACTTTGCTAGCTCAAGTAGAAAGGAATGTATTTGGAAGGCTTTGGGGCAACTCCCAAAATGCATACGAAGACCAGATAACCAGACTCGGCAAGAGGGCTGAACCAAGGGACACTGGGCCTAAAAAAGACAGGTGAGCTCAAAGCACAGCATGAGCTTGGGTTAGGCCCCATCACTGGTACTAGACACGTACCAAGGACACAGGTGTCATCTGGTCTCCTCTACGGTCACCTCAAAGCTCTGAAATCCCCAACTGTCCTCCCAAGATTCAAAAGCCCGGTGCCAAGTGTCTTCTTAGCTAACCCTCCATTATCTGCCCACTCACCCCCGCCATGACTTCTAAGAGCCCCTGACTATTCCGCTTTCTGAGACATACTTGATGTCCCACCAGATACCCAGGGCAGACATTCTTTCCAAAAATAAGGCTCTTACAAAAACAAAATAAAACAAATGAACCAAAAGCCTCATACACTCAAAAGCAGCCAAAACAAGAGACACTTGTCTACCACTTCCCACCTCGCCAATTCCCAGACCTGCATTTCAAATCCAAAAGCAAAACATCGTATATGATGCAAAAGTCTTCTGCCTCACATAAAAACAGTCTGCCTTCGTACCGCCGAAAACACTCTACTTCCCAGAGCAAGCCATTAAAATCTCTCCACTCTATCCAACCTCCAGCCCCAAGACCCCCGACTGACACCCTTTCCTTTGGTTTTCATTCTCCAGCAAGCTTGTTCTGGTATTTTGCAAACCACAAAGCAGTGACAAAGTCAGACAACACTAATGCATGTGTAAACTTGGTGGAAAGAGATTGAAAAGGATGTTAAAACACTGACATGATACAATAAGGCAGGAAACTCTGGGTAATGGCTTTAGTTCTCTTCTCTGTGGCAGGTCTCCGCTGTGGGTACCATCAACGGCTTCCCTACGCCAGAGCCCCCTCCACGTCTACTTTGCCTTCAGCCAGCACTTTTGCAGCTGGGGACACTTAATCCTCGGGGTGAGCCTGTGACCCTCAATGTCACACATGGAGATGTCGGCTCTGGGTCATCCTGTGTGTATAGGGTTACAACAGCCTTTCAGAACTGCCTTTCACTAACTTTTTCTTTCTTTTTAAAACATCCTTTGGTTTTCTATCGGGCAAGAGCAAAAATAAGATTACTTGATAGTAAATCGCCCCTACCGTACAATTACAAAATGCTGCTCTTTACCACATTGTAAGATTTCAATATGCAGCCAGCCTATTTCTGATTTCTTCATGGGGACTAATGTGATATAATAATAAAGATGGCTGTATCCGCACCAGGTAATTCAAATCCCCACTTAAATCCTCCACAAGTGGCCCCAACTTTTCTCTTGTCCAAATAAAGACTAAGACGCAAGATGGTTTAAGAACAAATGAAAACTCCATCGCCTTCAACCGAACTCTAGCTCTATCTGTGTAAATAGTAAGCAGTATTTCCCTCTGATTAAACCATCTTTCATTTAAAGAACTATTTTACACTTGAAATTCTCACGCCATATGCAACTGTTATGGGATAAACTGCGTTCCTCCAAAATTGATGTTGATGTCCTAACCCCAGGTAACTCAGAATGTGAATGTATTTGAAGATAGGGCCTTTTAAAGAGTGATTAAGCTCAAATGAGACAATTAGGGTGAGCCTAATCCAATTTGACTGATGTCCCAATAAGAAAAGGAAATTTGGACACACAAAGGGACACCAGGGACATATACACAGAGAAAGAAGGCAGCCATTTGTAAGCCAAGGAGCAAAGCCCCAGACGAAACCAAAGCTACCTCTACCTTGATCTTGGATTTCCAGGCTCCAGAACTGTAGGAAAATACATTTCTGTTGTTTAGCCCCCAGTCTGTGGTACTTTGTTATGGCAGTCCTAGCAAACTCATACAGCAACCCGTTCAAAGAGACCAACTGGATTATTAGTAAAGAAAACAATGTATGAATTGCCATCTACTTTCATCGGTGTTTTAAATACTTTTCCCATGTCATGAGGGGATGGATTTTGTAATTCCCAGTAGGAAAACATACTTGAAAATCTCCGCTCTTCTCGGTCTTGCCTTCTTAATCCACATGAACATCAAAATGTGTAGCCTCTGAAGAAACAACTCCGTTGTGAATATGATCTTCGAGGTGGGGATTTCTCACTGCCCACATTTAGATTAGAGTCCTACCAGATACAATCGCTCTTAGATGCTGGACAGCATATGCTGAGTTGCAGGGCGATGTAATAATTTCACCGGTTCTTTTCCATGTTGAATGGCGTATTTCAGAAGCACTGCGGTGGAGGTATGTTAGCAATGTCGCTGTGTCTGTCTGAACGAGCAAGAGTAATTTAAATAGGACAAGTTCAGTGGCTACAGTCACCTGGGATCTCGGCCCATGGAGTTAAAGGAGTTTTCGCTGTCTGTAAATGCAGAGGATCAAAAGCTCCAACTCTTCTCTGCTCCTAGGGAATCACAACAGGACTCCTTGTGCCCTCCCTCCAGAGCAGGTCACGTGGTCAGTCCAGTCCAGCTCTGTTTGGAGGACTCAAAGCTCATCCTGGGGGTACGAACCCCTTGAATGCCCAAGGAAAAGTTTGTGAGATCTGCTAACGGTGACATAAAAACTTGACAATGAGCATCCCTCACATTTTCCTTCATTGGTGCTTCTTTTAATTTCTGGGCCAAAAAAAAAACTGAAGTGGGTAAACAATTGAGATATAAATATATAGATCTAGACCTTCCAGGAGGTGAAATCCACATCATGGTTAAGGTAAAATTTAATCCACCATCCAAGTGGCCAATGTTTAGTGTGTGCCATACGGAAGCATATGCACTTTGCTGCATGGCCTTGAGAAAATGGCATTCCTTTTACTGTTCGTGCAAATCATCTTTGTTATTAATTTGCTCAGTTCGGTTTCTTCCTATCATATAATTGTCATGATAGTTTACAGAAAACATATCCCCTTTTTATAGTGGCTTGTGTAGAGAGACCACACTTAGTGACCTACTCCTAGCCCTGCCACTTAACTAACTACATGTTTTCCTGCAGCTGGTAAGAAAAGAAAAAAAAAACAAAGAAAAAAAAGACAGTGGTTGGTGGGGTTTCAGTTCCTTGAACAAGGGAGTGGCCCCAACAGAAAAGGAGTCTACTTTCTAATAGCTCAGAAGGAAGACCTATTATAAAATCTTTCTTTGGAAACCAAAACCAACATTTAACTGTCTTATTAATAATAAGCCTATGTAACAAATTATTTCAAATACCCACACATGTATTTAACACAAGCTATTTAACTGGATATGTTCCCAGGTAGTAAGTTGCTCAAAGTTACATTTTCATAAATATTATAGTTTTCAAGGGTGAGAATTTTTATGGACAAAATGAACATCTGGTAAGAGTTGCTTTTAAAATGTTAAAATTGTTGGAGAAATGGTAGGGGAAATCTTAGAGCCTTAGTCCCCCACTTATCAGTTAATTAAAGCAGACCCAAATTTACTTTTTTAGGTGAAGCTTTACCTGCTCAAGAATACTTCGTCATCATCAGTATTTTTATGTCTGCTGATGTGAATTCCATCCAATGAGCTTGTTGCTTAAGCTTTCCCCCCAGATTAAACCAGACCAAGAGAGCATTCCATACGGTACAGCATTGCCGTGGCCCCACACGGAATCACTTTGTTGGATTGTTCTCTTGCGTGCTACCATTGGCCCTAGTTTGGAGCATCTTGGAATCAGTCTTGAGAAATGTGTTGTTGAAATTGCACTTGGAATGTTGGCCAGGGTTATTGTTCTTAAAATCCCGGTGCTTGTTTTAAGATGATCCAAGGTAGAAGTTGTCGGTCATGACGGGTATGCAAACCTAGGCTTTTCCACACGATTGGTTTGTTGGCATCCCCTGAATTCTGTAGAGAGCACAAGTGAACTGGTTTTCCTAATTTGACTACTAGAATGCTCAGAGAGGTCTACCTCTGCAGTGCTTTTTTGTACATTGTATAACAAAGTTATATTTTTCTACCTTTACTGTTGTAAATCTGAGATGACACTGAAAGAATTTTCAGGACTGGAATAGTGGAATAATAATTTTCTGTGCAATTAGACAGACATTCATTGACACATTCACCCACATAACTACAACATATTTTGAGTAGCTACAATGAGGGCCACAGACTAGGATGCCTATAGGGGCCAGGCTGGTAAAATAAATGTGTGACTGGCCACAAACAAAGAAATAGAGACTCCCACAAACTGCCCACCTGAAGGAATTCATTTATTAACTCTGTGCTGGCCAGATAAGGCAGGTGGCTAGAAGTCAGGTGGCTATTCCTACCCCCTGGCCAACAATGTGTCAAGCCCTAAAGTAAACACTATGGCTATACATAGATAAGATATGAGGCTCCTGCCCCCCGGGGCTTCACAGTTTGTTGAAGGGGGAGAACATGGAAACAAATGAGCACAATAGCATGTCAGAAGTAGTAGGAGCACCTGCAGGGTCCAGCAAGTAAAGTACAGAGTCAGGTGCAGGATTCCAGGTAGAAAATATACAAGGGAATTAGCAAACACAATGACTCCGTGCAACCCCAACTGCTGAGAGAGGAGATCCTCAGGATTGAGTCTTAGCGCACACCACTGCAAGGAACACACACTCAACCAGCAGGAGATCAATTCAGAAAATGAAGCCAGACCCGTCTAGCAATATTTCCGTGATTGTTTACTCGAGTAATCAGAAAATTAAAATATAGATACATGGAAAGAAATAACACTTAGTCGAGGACATTAACCAGTTTTGGACTTGACGTCTCCAGCCTATATTTGTGAGTGCTGGGACATATAATTTGAATAAGTTTTCACTCATCGAGCCTCCAATTACTGGCTGGAATGATGACCTACAAAGAAAATACAGAATCACTACTTAATGGATTGAAAAGTAGTCAGGAAATACATGGGGCTTTATTAAGTGCATAATAATATTTTCAAGCTGACTTGGTAAACAATGACCTGCTTTACTGATTTTTTAGGTTCATATTTATAATGACTATTGTTGTATCTTCCTGAGAGACTCTGGGCCCAAAATAGAGAAAAAAATAGTAAGAAATCTGGGATGCCTGGGTGGCTCAGTCGGTTGAGCGTCTTCCTTTGGCTCAGGTCATGACTCTGGGGTCCTGAGATCAAGTTCCACATTGGGCTCCTTGCTCAGTGGGGAGTCTGCTTCTCCCTCTGCCTGCCACTCCCCCTGCTTGTGCTCTTATCTCTGTGGAAATAAATAAATAAAATCTTTTTAAAAAATAATAATAAATTTCACATTAATACTAAATGAATTCCTTAATTTCCAGTATAAATGTGCTCTTTTTTTTTTCTATGTTTAAAAAATTATACATCCTGTTAAGGGCTTATTCTTTAAAAAAATAAGTTGGCTTGGTAGTTTGAACTTCCTATTAGGCTTATTTTAAAATGAAGAATGGGAAGGATAAAAACCAATTCAGTGAAATGCAAAATATATTTTAGATCATAAAGGAAAGAGAGTTTCACAGCTGATGCTCTCAATGTCAGACAAATTTGGTTGTAGTTTTGAACTTTTATAATGACCTTTGCACCCACCCTCCAAATGAGTTTGTGACCTATCTCCTTATTCTTGATGGATTTTGGTGAAACTGGACCCGACTTGATGAATTTGCAAAATGGAATTTCGCTTTAGTAACTCTCATTTGAAAATCCCAGCCTTAGATATCGAACTGAGTATGCTTTACCACACACATTCAGGGGTAAAATATGTTCAGGAATTCCGTAAAACTAAGGCAGGAATCCAAGCTATATGCCCACACAGTAGATTAAAACATTCTGGGCCTTGGTTAAGTTTTGTGTCCATAATGTCTCATTTCTTACAGGCTCTTTCTTCCCCAGCAATAAAAACGAATCACTTAAGAACCAAGCAAAGCCTAACATCATGTTATTTCACCTGAACAAACTGTAGTTTAGTATATGGCATAAATGTCAATTTTGTTAAATGAAAGAGAATTGCAAATTGAGTCAGAAGGAGTAGGCTCAGAGGACCAGCATTTAAAATGCGGGGCCTGGGTGGCTGGGTGGGTTAAGCATCTGACTCTTGGTTTTGGCTCAGGTCATGATCTCAGGATTGGGAGATCGAGCCCAAGTCGGGGTCCCTGCTCAACGCGGTCTGCTTGAGATTCTCTCTCTTCCTCTCCCTCTGCCCCTCCCCCCCACTTGTGTGCACGCTCTCTCTCTCAAGTAAAATAAATAAATAAAATCTTTAAAATGCATGTAGGGTCATCGTGCTGTTTCCTGCTCATGTTTTGTACAGCTCTGAAGTGCACATTTGAGCAAGGTGTGCTCAAGGAGGCTTGTGTCCCCAACAAGCTGGAAACTTCCACGGTCACTTAATGATGAAACATGGCAGGGGAAAAAAGGACAGAATTAGCAGCACCATGAAAAGTGTTATTGGACTCTAAAGGGCGGAAATTAAAAATGAGAAAGCGAGTGATCAATGAACAGTATGGAGAAGCAAGGTAGAATTTAAATTGGCAAGGAAAAACTACTATAAACCATCACGGAAAGAAAACCAAAGTGTGAAGATAAATAATATAGACAATAAGTCAAAGGGGCCCAATATAATCAAAGTTCATACTACGTGTAGGTGTAATGTAAGTCAGATGAGAAAATGGATTTTTCTTCTTTGTGATCACACCTCTCTCGAGGTGTACCTGTCATTGCAGCTTTTTGAAATACAGAAGTACTCTGCCTAATGAAGAGATTAGTAGTCTACCATTGCGCTCTATCTGACTATTATTCTCTGAGAATAAGAAAGCTAATTATCTCATGCCTTTAAATTTAACGCAGGTAGATACCACATGCTCAATGTGACTAAGGAAATTATAATGAAAAAAGAGTTATTTGTAAGAACTAATGTTTTGTGTTAATATGCAGTATCTCTATAACATGAGTCCAAAACAGAAGTTATGGTGATCTGCCTAGAAGAGTAGTATTTATTCCATCAATATCTTTTCTCTTGTTTTCTCATGCTACATTCTGCTCACGGTTTCCTATACGTGCCCTTTAGTTTCCCATCAGTCTTCTGACTAATTCTTTCATTCCAAGTGCCTAGATTCATTGTCAGCAAAATGTAGTCAAATTCTATCCCTTCAAGGCCCAAAATACTGTCTCCTCCTGAAAGAAGCCCCTCTTTTCTCAACCAGAAGCAATGCCTCCTCCCAAGAACTCTCAGAGCAATATCCTTGCCAATCTTATAAAGCTTTAATGAAGAACAATTGCTTTCATCTTTATGGTAACACTTATTTGGGGTACCTGTCTTATCTTTCATACATTCATTTGTTTTGCAAATGTTTCTGGAAAACCTTCTCGATTCAAGGATAAACTCTAGCATGTAAGATTTTTGATTTTAGATTCATGCATACTCAACATGTTAATTACCTATTGATAGGTGACAAATTACTTAAAAACTGAATGGCTCCAAGCAACAAGCATTTACGATCTCAGAGATTCTATGGGGCAGGAATCCTGGTGTGGCTAGGATGGATGTTTCTGGCTTAACATCTCTCATGACGTTGCAGTCATCTCAAGGCTCAAATGCGGCTGGAGAATCTGCTTCAAAACTCACTCAAACACTTGTTGGCAGACCATCATTCCTCACCATATGGGCTATTCCATAGGTGGCCTATGGGTCCCCATGTCATGGCCACTGGTGATCAAAGAGAGAAAGAAAGAGACCAAGAGGGAGCCACCATCTTTTTGTGACTTCATCTTGGCAATGACATCTGATCACTTCTGCCATATTCTATTTTATTAGATGCAAACCAATAAATTCACATATGCAGGGAGAGGGTATGACACAAGAACATGAACACCAGGAGGCCAGGATTATAAACTTAGAGACCTCTTACCATGCCTAATTACCACACACAATAAGTGTGTGATAAATAATCTGTTTAGGATTCTTGAACCTGTGAGTTTATGGTTTTCATTGAATTTGGTTATGATAAAAAAAAATTTCAAACATCCTTTCTTCAAATATTTTATGACCCCATTTTTTTTCATTTTGAAAACTGTATGTATATACACTTAATATAGTCATATATAATACACGTATATAATAATACACACACATATATATGTGAGGCCACTTAATGTTGTCCCAGAGCTCACAAATGCTCTGCTCATTTTTTCTCCATCTTTAGGCTTCCATTTTCTGTGTGTTTCATTCTATATGGTTAGGTTAATTAATTTTTCCCTGCAATATCTTATCTGCTCTTAATCCTATCCAATGTGTTTTTCAACAGACATTTTATTTTTCATTTTGAAAATTTTGATTTTGGTTCTTTGTATATCTTTTATTTTTCCTATCTGCTCATTCTCTCTTCCACTTTGTTAAACGTAGAGAGTATATTGATAATACTGTTTATCTTCCTTGTCTACTAATTCTTATCATTTGTTTTGCTTCTGGGTTTTTTTCTATTTATGAATTTTTTCTACTTGCCATGGGTCTTTTTTCCTGTTTCCCTGCCTGCCTTGTCAATCTCGATTAAATGCCATGCAGTGTGAATTTTATGTTGCTTAGTGCTGAATTTTTTAAATGATTATTCCTTTAAGTATCTGGGGACTTTTTTTTTTTTTCTGGAATGCGGATTAAGTTTGCTTGGAAATAGTTTTATTCTCTTGAGGGTTGTTTTTAAGCTTTGTTGGGTGGATATGGAACAATCTCTCATCTGGGGTTAAATATCGAGGTATAGGTGACCTTTAATAACATTTACATATTAAAGTATGCAATTTAATAAGTTTTGACATATTTGTACGATGTTCTTATTTAATTGTTGACCTATAATAAAATGTACGTGTTAACGTATACCGTTATTAAAGTTTTGAATTATTTATACATCCACGAAACCATCACCACAATCAAGACAGTGAACATATCCATCTTCCAAAGTTTCCATGTGCCCCTTGGCAATCCCTTCCTTGCTTTCTATGACTGTAGATTAACTCACATTTTCTAGAGTTTATATAAATGAAGTCTACAGAAGATATTCTATGTTTATCTGGCTTCTCTCACTCAGGATAATTAGTTCTCAATTCATACACTAGGTTGTAGTGTATACCAACAGCTCATTCAGTTATATTGCTGAGTTGTTTCCATTGTGTGGATATACCATAATGTGTTTATATATTCACGTGGTGATGAACAATTGGATTCTTTCCAATTTATAGCAATTATAAATAAGGCTGCTGTGAATATTTGTATACAAGTATTTGAAAGAACATAAGCTTTCTTTTCTCTTGAGTAAATAGCTAGGAGTAGAATGAATCATAAGGTACATGGATGTTTAATTTTTAAAGTCACTTCCAATGATTTTCCAAAGTGGATGTACCATTTTACATTTCCAATAGCAGTATATGAGGGTTCCAATTTCTCCACCCACTTGCCAGTACTTTGTATGGTTTTTAATTTTAGCCATTCTAAAAGGTATGTAGTGATATCTCCTTGTGGTTTTAATTGGCATTTTTAAATGACTTGTCAAAATCTAGCATGTTTGTATGTACTAATTTGCCATCAATATATCTGCTATGGTAAAATATTTGATCAGACTTTCTGCTCATTTTTAAAATTGTGCTGTTTCTTGTTGAGTTTTCAGTATTTTTTACCTATCCTAGATTCCAATCCTTTATCGGAGCTAAACTTTGCAAATATTCTCCTAGTCTGTGGATTATATTTTTATCCACCCAACAGTGTTGTTTGAAGGGCAGACATTTAAAAAGTGTTGAAGTATATTTTAAAAAAATATTTGATTATAACTATGCTTTGAAGTTGGATCTAAAACAATTTTTTTTTTTTTTTTTTTTTTTTTGCCTAATTCAAAGTTTACATTGTTAAATCTATTGACATGAAGTTATTTAGAAAATTACCTTGGGGGCGCCTGAATTGGTCAGTCTATTAAGAGATGGATGTTGATTTTGGCTCGGGTCATGATATCAGGGTCACGAGACTGAGCCCCATGTCAGGCTCCGTGCTCAGTGCGGACTTTGCTTGGGATTTTCTCTCGCCCTCTGCCCCTCCCCCCACTCTCTCTCTTTCTCTCTCTTTCAAATAAATCAAATCTAAAAAAAAGAAAAAGAAAAAGTCCACAAAATTCCCTTGAGGTTCACTAAGAGCTATAGAATCAGCTTTAATGTAATCTGTCCCATTAGCAATTTGGGTCTTCTTTTCTTTCCTTCACATCAAGCCTGGCTAGTTTGTCAATATTACATATTAGCAGTCTTCTCAAATAATTTTAGTTTCATTTATTATCTCTAGGAATAATTTTTTTTGGTTTTCTGTTTCATTGATTTCCATTTCTATTTGCTTTCTTCTTCTTTGGATCAAATGTGCCTTTCCTTTTATTTTCTAGATTCTTAAGGTAGAAACATAGGCCATTAACGTAAGACATGTGTTCTGTTTAATAGAATTGTTCTGTGGTACAAGTATCACCCTAGTGTTATCTTACAGTATTCAACCAATTTTAACATGCTGTGTTTTTATTTTCTTTTTCCATTCAACATATTTCCTAATTCTCCTTTTTGATTGCTTCTTTGATAAATGGATTGCCTAAATATATGTTACTTAGTTTCTGTACTTCATAAGTTTTCAAGCAATCTGTCTGGTTTTGAATTGTAATTAAATTCTAACTTTATCCTAGAACATAGTTTGCATGAATTGAATCTTTCAAAATTTATTGAGATTTGTTTTCTGGTCCAAATTATAACTTTATAAAATGTTCCATGTGTGGTTGAGAAGAACGTGTAGTCTGATGTTTTGGAGTGGATTGTTCTATATATGTAAAATAAGTCAGGTTTGTTGATAATTTTGTTCAATTTTTCTATGTTCTGCCTGAATTTTATGTCTGCTCACTCTATCAATTATTGAGGGAGGGGGATACAAATCTCTGATTCTCTTTGTGAATTTGTTTGTTCTTGCACTTTCAGTGGATTTTTGCTTTGTGAATTTTAAAACTCTCTTAGGTCATGAACATTTTTGGTTGTTTTGTCTTCTTAAAGGACATTTTTACCACCATAAAATTACCTTATTTATCTCTTCTAATATTCTTTGAAATTTACTTTGTGGGATACTGATATACCCACTCTGCTTGGTTTTTCTGTTTTTTTGTTTTGTTTTGTTTTTTAGTGTTAACATAGCATATTTTTTCATCCTTATTTTTAATCTATTTGCATTGTTATAGAGATCATTTCTGCTAGGCAACACGAATGTGGGTATTGCTTTTTTATCCAATCTGACATTTTGCTTCTTAATTGGAATGTTTGGGCTCTTTACTTTTAATGTAAACAATGATATCATTAGGTTTAACTCTGTTTTCTTGTTGTTTGTTCCCTATTTGTCTCATTTGTTTTTTGTTCCCTTTTTCTGTTGTTCTATCTTGTTTGGAATTAATTAAATATAATTTTGGGATTCCATTTTATCTCCTTTTTGGCTCATTAGCTGAACCACTTGTTTGGTTATTTTAGTCATTGCTTTAGGGTTTGCCCTACATTTATCACAATCTCCCTTCAAGGGACATCATACCACCATGTAGGGTATAAAGCCTGTAATGGTATGAAACGCTTGCATTTCTCACCTCCTGACTTTTGTGCAACTGTATACATTTTCCTTAAGAATTAGATTGAGCAAAGGTAAAGTTAAGAAGAAAGAAAGAGAGAGAGAGAAAGGGAGAAGAGAAGGGAATAAAGGGAAAACGGAAGGAAGAAAGAAAAAGCAGAAAGAGAGAGAGAGAGAGAGAACAAAACAGCTTTAATCTCTTCATGGCAATTCCAAAACCCAAGAAGTTCTGAAAACCAGAGGCTTTCATGACATATTTTACAGCAATACCTGACCTAATCTGAATTGATTTGGTGGCAAAGCCTGACCCAAAGTGGCATGAGGCTGCTTGGAGTCTTCATGACTCTTCGTGTAATTATTCACAGATTTTGCTACAGAAAGCTGCGTTGGAAGAGTGAGCGCAGCAGGCCTGAGACTGCTCCCCCTTAAAAAGGCCTCTGCATGATTGGCTCCTGACTGGCATCTGGAAACTTGCATTTTGGGAGGGTTGCCACCATCCCTGACTCATAAGAGCGGCTTACTATGCTAAGCTGTTCATAGAAACGATGTGGCTTATGCTGAAAACCTATTTCTCCTTATGGGAATCTTGAATTTTGGTCTGTGCAAGGTGGAGGGTGTTTATGTGTTGAGTCCCCAATAAAAACCCTGGGCGCTGAATGTCCAATGAGCTTCCATGGTAGATGCCATTTCACATGTGTTGTCACATATGTAGCTGGAGAGATCAAGTGCATCCTGTGTGACCCCCCTGGGAGAAGGCTCTGGAAGCTTATGCGTGGTTTCCTCTGGACTTTGTCCCTTGAGCTTTTTATCTTTGCTGATTCTGCTTTGTGTCCTTTTGTTATGATAAATCATAGCTATGAGCATGACTATATACTGACTTCTGCGAGTCCTTCTAGCAAATCACCAGGTCTGGGGATGGTCTTGGGAACCCCTGACAATGAAGTGAATGTGACTGATTGTAGGGCACTACTCAGGAATTCACTGGGATTCTTACATAGCATACCCTATGTGCCCTGTATAACTTATCTAATATTTCCAAAGTTCTGATTTCTTTTTTTTTTTCTCTAAAGTGTGTATGACCTGTGATTTTGGATAAAAGATTGTGTAACTGTATCCACAAACACATATGGTAAAATATAAATAGTTTGTATGTATAACTCGTCGGGAAGTTCTTATGAACTACTGATCTTTGCCAGGTAGGATCAATCATGATGCCTTAGACTAAGATGATAATGATGGAAGGTGCTAGTAATAATAATAATAATAATAATAATAATAGCTAACATGTCTTGAGTTCTCATGCCCAGCATCAGACACTATTTACAACCTTTACAATAACTCAGCAAAGTAGGTATTATTAGTATTCCCCTTTTTGTTGTTGTTGAAAATAAACTATGTCTCAAAGAGGTTGTGCCATGTGACCAACAACGTAAAGTTCACAAGGGTGGGAGACAGGGACTTCAGCCCAAGTGTATGTGGATGGATGCCTGCGCCCCAATCACAATGCCACAGAGAGCGACTCTGCTCAGCACAGAGCTCATTTCTCTATTTTCTTTCATTAGGGCTTTTCCCCTCACTCACAGATTCACTTCTGGGATTTTCAAGAGTCTGTGCCTCAGGCTTGTTGACAGAATTAGAGGCAGACTATTTGCTTCCCTCAGTGAGTGCTGCTAGTTGGCAGCAGAAAATGTGCTTTTGTGTTCCCTCGCTGGGCTTTTGTTCCTTTACCATGTAATCGCTACTATATGTTGACTCTCATTCACACAAGTGACCTTGTATTTTATTAAGTAATATCCTGAGTGCAGACAAAAGCAAACTTTATCAATCCTACTAAAATCCAAAAAAAAAAAAAAAAAAATGCACAGAGCAGAGGAGGCAAAATAGGGAGTCCGAATGGAAGCTAGAACCCAGGTCACAAACAAGGCTAAGACCAGGCAGGCCAGAGAGAAAGGTTTAAGATTTGGCTGACTTCCACATGGCATATCCTTAACGCTCCAGGCTCATGGCTCTCCGAGAAAGCTACACTCGGGAGGACATCTGTAGCTGGTAGAAAAATGTAACAAGGGATCTACAGGGAAAGGCTCACAGCTGAAGAGACCCTTAACTAAGAATCAAGAGATCTAGGTCCTATCAGTGGTGCTTCTCCTTCCTTGGGGTGTGACGTTGGGCATGTCACTCAGCTTTCCTGAGCCTCAGTTGTCGCTGGCCACAAAATGCATTGTTCAGCGTCACCCCTGAAGTCCCCTTCAACGTAAAAATTTACTGATCATCATCACCAAATAAACATTCTGGGTCAAAATAGATTTCACAAGAGGTATCTGAAGAAAGAAAAAAAAAAAAAGTCTATGTTGTCAGTTAAACATTCTCCTTAAAGGACTATTATGCTTAAAGTCAATATCTGTAGTGGAGTTTCAAGAGGCCTTCCTATCCTCATTCTCTGACCCGTATGCTTAATCTCAAAATGTCCTCTAATCTCTCTGAGGTTTCAGAAGGTCTGAGAGAACAATGCCAGAGACTTAATGTTCTTTTTTTTTTTTTAAGATTTTATTTATTTATTTTTTTGAGAGAGAGAGAGAGAGCCAGCACACAAGTGGGGGGAGGGGCACAGGTAGAGGGACAAGCCGACTCCACGCTGAGGGAAGACTCCCCATGCAGGGGCTCAATCTCATGACCCTGAGATCATGACCTGAAAATCAAGAGTCGGATGCTTAATCGCCTGAACCATCCAGGCTTAATGTTCTAGGATGCAGCAAGTTCAACCTGAATACATTGAATTTCAACTTTCTTCCTTCAGGAATAGATTATTTTGTCCCTACTAAGGAGGTTTTGAGCAACATTTCAATGTTTAAGACTGCCTACTGCTTTTTGTTTAACGGTGGCGCTAGGGATTATCTCAAAAGACACAGGAGACAATAAAAAAAGCGCTGGACTTGGAGGAAAAGGACAGGCCTTGGGATCTAGATCACTGCTCCCTAACTGTGTGACATGGACGTGCTCAGTTGAGGTCAGGAGAAGGGACGGTTCTGCTTCTCACTGAGCTGTAGAGATGAAGGAAATGGGATGCCTCAAGGGGCCCATGAGTACCTGCAGCCCGCAGAGTGGGTCCCAAGACGTTCAACACAAATGTCTCTGAGCAAGTGCTACTCGGGAAGATCTGTGCGAGAAGGTATTACCACTGTGTTCAGTTGTTTGTCCAGAAGGGGATGTGTTCTAGTTTGGACGCTGTGATGGTTAAGTTTATGAGTGACCTTGACGGGCCACAGGATTAAACATTATTTCTGGGTGTGTTTGATGTTTGATTGAACATTATTTCTGGGTGTGCCTGTGAAGATGTTTCCAGAAGAGATTAACATTTGAAAAGGTGAACTGACTAAAGCAAATGGCCCTGTGCAGTGTGGGTAGGCATCATTCAACCCAAACTCTTAAATGTCCGAATCTCTCTCTGTCTGACAGTTGAAGCTGAGATATCTTCCTGCCCTCAGTGCTCCTGGTTCTCAGACCTTCACACCTGACCCAGAATCTATACCACCAACACTCAGGCCTTTGAACTATTCCATGAGCCAATTCCTTACAATAAATCATTATCTATCTATCTATCTATCTATCTATCTATCTATCTATCTATCTTTCTATCTATCTATCTATCTCCTATTGGTTTTGTTTCTCTGGAGAACCTTGACTACTACAGGCACCAAGAAGGAAGTAAAAGTTTATAACTTCAGAATAATAGACCAAGTAATGATTTAAGGAGTTGTTAATAATGGTGATATTAATAAACAGTAGGTTAAATGTATTGAATGCTTAGAGTGTATACTTTGGTGCTTAGTACTCTGGCTACATTAATTCTTTGAACATACCATAATAGTATTTGTACTAAGCAGATGAGAAAATTGAGGTCCCAAGGAGTTGAACCTACTCAAGACCACTCACCAGTGAGTGGCTAAGCTATATTTTGAACCAGAGTCCAATTCTAGAGTCCATTTTTTTTTTAAAGATTTTATTTATTTATGTATTAGAGAGCAAGAGAGAGAGAAACACCATGAGAGGGGAGAAGGTCAGAGGGAGAAGCAGGCTCGCCGCTGAGCTGGGAGCCCGATGTGGGACTCGATCCCAGGACTCCAGGATCATGACCTGAGCTGAAGGCAGTCGCTTAACCAACTGAGCCACCCAGGTGCCCTCTAGAGTCCATTTTTATATACAAAGCAAGCAGTCAACATCATAGCAGGAATAGCTTTGGGAGACAATCATCTATAGAAATTTATACATTAAAAACTTGATATTTAGGGCGCCTGGGTGGCTCAGTTGGTTGGGCGACTGCCTTCGGCTCAGGTCATGATCCTGGAGTCCCTGGATCGAGTCCCGCATCAGGCTCCCTGCTCGGCGGGGAGTCTGCTTCTCCCTCTGACCCTCCCCCCTCTCATGTGCTCTCTCTCATTCTCTCTCTCTCAAATAAAACAATAAAATCTTTAAAAAAAAAAAAAACTTGATATTTAGAACTTTGGGGCACCTGGGTTGCTCAGTTGTTTAAGCATCTGATTTGATCTCAGCTCAGGTCTTGATCTCATGAGTTGGAGCCCCACATTGAGCTCCAGGCTGGGCGTGGAGACTACTTAAAAAAAAAATCCTAAAATTTTGAGCATTGAGAAATTAAAAACACAAGAAACAACAAATGTTGACAAGGATGTAGAGAAAAAGGAACTCTCGTGCTCTGTTGGTGGGAATGAAAACTGGTGTAGCCACTGTAAAAAGCAGTATGAAATTTACTCAAAAATTTAAAACTATAACTATCCTATGATCCAGTGATGACACTACTGGGTATTTACCCCAAAAATACAAAAACACTAATTCGAAAAGATAGATGCACCCCTGTGTTTATTGCAGCATTATCTACAATAGCCCAATTGCCTATCAAGAGATGAATGGATAAAGCAGATGTGGTATACATATACAATGGAAAATTATTCAGCCATAAAAAGATTGAAATCTTGGGATGCCTGGGTGGCTCAGTCGATTAAGCATCTGCCTTTGGCTCAGGTCATGATCCCTGGGTCCTGGGATCGAGTCCCCCATTGGGCTCCTTGCTCAGTGGGGAGCCTGCTTCTCCCTCTGCCTGCCACTCCCCCTGCTTGTGCTCTCTCTCACTGACAAATAAATAAATAAAATCTTTAAAAAAATGAAATCTTGCCATTTGCAATGACACGGATGAAGCTGAAGGGTATTATGCTAAGCGAAATAAAGACAAATACCATATGATTTCACTCATACGTGGAATTTAAGGAAAAAAATGAACAAAGAAAAAAAGAGAGAGAGAGAGAGACAAACCAAGAAACAGACTCTTAACTATAGAGAACAAACTGATGGTTACCAGAGGGGAGGTGGGTGGGGGTTGGGAGATACAGGTGATGGGGATTAAGGAGTGCACTTATCATGTTGAGCACTGAGTAATGTATAGAATATTTGAAGCATTGTATTGTACACCTGAAACTAATAAACACTGTATGATGATTTTACTGGAATTAAAATTTAAAAACTTAATAAAATTAAGGAAAAAAACCCCAACTTTGAGCATTGAGAGATTTATAGATCTACAAACTAACCTGAACAGCAGGAAGCTAAATCCCAGGACAAAGAGAACCTAGACAGAAAAGAACATTTGAGATAAAATAGCAACTGTTCTCTTGGTCTTTCTGGTGAAAGGTTAGCATTCCCTCTTATTAAGGAGTAATTGGATGTCTGTATCAGAACTTCACTATATAAAGCCATTTTATGGTGGTTGATCATAAAGTGAAAGAATGTGGGTTTGGTTATCTCTGATGAATACTTTAGACATCTTTTTATTTTAAGATTGATTGAGTGATTGATTGAGTGATTGATTTATCTGAGAGAGAGAGAACACACAAGTGGGGGAAAGGGCAGAGAGAGAGGGAGAAGGAGAGAAGCAGACTCCCCACTGACCGTGGAGTCTGACCCGGGGCTTGATCTCACCACCCTAAGATCATGACCTGAGCCGAAATCAAGAGTAGGACCCTTAACTGACTGAGCCACCCAGGTGCCCCAAAATCCTTAGACATCATTGCATACATCGTCTTCAAGATCTTTTCTAAGTGAAATATAGATCAGGATGTGACAAACTTTTTCTGTGCAGTGTTAGGTAGTAAGTATGCTCAGCGCTGTGGCCCATATGGTCTCCCTCTAAACAGCTATTGGGCTCTGCTAGCGTAGGGGGACATCACCCATAGACCATTCAGAATTAGATGGGCATGGCTTTATCCCAATAAAACTTCATTTACAAAAGTAGGTGGCAGGTCATTTGCCAAACCTTGGTACGTAGCTGGTATCTGTGTTAGGTAAAGCAACCAGCGCATCTTATTTTGCTCTGGACTGTCCCAGCTTTATCACCGGAAGTCCTACATCCCATGAAACCCTTCATTCCAAGTGGATTGCCATGAATTAGTTGAGTTACAGTCAAATTCTGAGACATAGAGCACTCCAGTTATAACAATCATCCCTCTCCCCACCCTAAAATTGCCTTTGCCAAGCTTATATCTGTCAGCATAGAGTTATAAATTACAAGTGCATTCTGTTAACCCCCAAATATTACACATGCACAAGGGACAGGAACCAGATACCAATTTTCTTTTACAACATTTGCTTCCATAAGGGGACTTCCCAGTTCCTCCCACAGTTGGTCCCATCTTCAGACAAAAGTACAGACTGAGTGTTGGCAAGGTGTCTGGGCATCTCCGGAGATAAAAGTGAAAGTATAATAGAATTGTCATTTTGGACTAATTATGATGATTCCATGTTAGAGCAAGCCCCAGGGGGTCTGCTGAACTTCAGTGGATAAACAAAGGAAGGAGTCTTCAAGGAGTGCAGTAATACAGAGGAAAAGGAACCCCAAACAGAACACTAATTGGCTGTTTTCTTGGCAGCTTCAGCCAGCTCCAGCCTGGGCTTTTAAGGAGGATGTGTTAGGAATTACGGAAACCATGATCTCTCTACTGTCGGGAAGGCTGGGACACACCAGGGATGCAAATAATAGGTTGATGTTCATGGTATTTGGAGAGAAAATTGGCACCTCCCATTGCTACCTATGTAGCCTTGGCCTTGGAGAAGTCCCTAAGTCCTTAGGCTTCAGAGTCCCCATCTTTCACGCAGTAATAAAACCAAGCACCCCATAGAGTTCTGTTGAGAACTGAAGGTGACATTCCTCATGAATTTGCCTAATTTAGGAATGTGTCTTTATACATATGGTCTGACTTGCCATGAGGCTGCATCCTCTGTGGGGTTCTCTATTTGGGGAACACACCCTGTATTGGTGAGTCAGGGATGGTATCCCAGAAGTTATTACTTTTATGTTAAAAGCTAAAGGATGATGAGTATTTATTTAATTAAAGTAAAAGGAAGGAGATGGGCGGAGCAAGATGGAGGAGGAGTAGGAGACCTGCATTTCGTCTCCTCTCAGGAATTCAGCTGGATAGGGATGAAACCATTCTGAACACCTACAAACTCAACAGGAGATCGAAGAAAAGAATAGCAACAACTCTCTGAACAGAAAAGCGACCACTTTCTGGAAGGTAGGACGTGCGGAGAAGTGAATCCGAGGCGTTATTCGGGAGGATAGACGGCGGGGGAGGGGCCTCCGTCGGCCGCTTCTGGCAAGTGATAGAGCCGCGGAGCACAAAATCGGAACTTTTAGAAGTCGGCTCCGCTGAGGGACGTCACTCTGGTGGCTAAGCGGGGGGTGGAACCCTCGCGGGACAGTGTGGTCTCAGGACCCTCGGGGGTCACAGAAAGACCGGGGGTGCCTGAGTGCGGCAGAGCTCCCAGGTATCGGAGCAGGGAAGCCGGCTGCAGAGACGGAGGCCAGGCGCGGGCTCTCAGCTCGGGGTTGCCATAAACCGTGATCCGCGGCACAGTCGGGCCCCTGCTCCTCCAGCAGAGACCCAACAAGCGGCAGATCCGGGGAGACTCACCTTCTTCCCCCGGGAGGAGAGGTGCGGGAGCGCACCGCGGGGATCTGCTGGGTTTGGAGACTCCACGCCGGGTCGGGTGCCAGATAGAAAGGCGCGGTCACAGGCCGGGTGAGCATGGAGTGTGGCCGGAGATCGGGGAGACGGGAGTGACTAACTGCTTTTCTCTGGGGGCTCGCTGAGGAGCGGGACCCCGAGTTCTCGGCTCCTCCGGGGCGGAGACTGGGAGGCCGCCATTTTCACTCTCCGCCTCCAAAGCTGTACGGAAAGCTTGCAGGGAACAAAAGCTCCGGAGAGCAAACCCGAGCAGATTACTTAGTCCGGACCGGCAAGGGCGGGGCATTTTTGCCTCCGGCAAAGACATTTGGGAACCACGGCAACAGGCCCCTCCCCCAGAAGATCAGCGAGAACAGCCAGCCAAGACCAAGTTTACCGATCAATGAGAACGGCAGAACTCCAGCGCTAGGGGAATACTGCACATAGAATTCATGGCTTTTTTACCATGATTCTTTAGTCTTTCAAAGTTAATTATTTTTTTTAATGTCTTTTTTTCTTTTTTCTTTTTTTCTTTTTTTTTTGAATTTTTCTTTTTCCCTTTTTCAACCAACATCTTATCAATCCCTTTTTTAAAAAAAAAAACATTTTTATTTTTCATTTTTAAAGTCATATTCTATCCCTTCATAGTAGTTACCCGTATTTTTGGCATATATATATAAGTTGTTCTCTCTTTAAAATCTTGAGATAGTTTCTTCTAACAGATCAAAATATACTCTAAATCTCTAGTGTATGGTTTTTTTCTACTCCCCTGCCTGATCACATTCTCTCCCTTTTTTCTTTCTTTCTTTTTTTTTTTAATCCTCTTCTTTCTTTTTTCAAACAACTTATCAAATCCTTTTTTAAAATTTTTTATAATTTCCATCATTACAGTCATATTCCATCCCTTCATCATATCAACCCTTATTTTTGTACATATATAAGTTTTTCTTTCTTTAAAATTTTGGGAGGCACTTTCTTTTAACAGACCAAAATACACCCAAAATCTAGTGTGTGGCACTGATCTATAAACCAGCCTGATCATATTTGATCACATTCTGTTTTTGTTTTGTTTTGTTTTGTTCTGCTTTTGTTTGTTTTTATCTTTATCTTTTTCTTTTTTCTTTTTTTCTTTCTTTTTCTTTTTTCTCTCTTTCCCTTTCTTTTCCCACTACTTCAGGTCTTTTCTGAGTTGTTTAGAGTATATTTTCTGGGGACGTTGTTACCCTGCTAGCATTTTGTTCTCTCATTAATCTATTCTCCTCTGCACAAAATGACAAGACGGAAAAAATCACCTCAACAAAAAGAACAAGAGGTAGTACCGACTGCCAGGGACCTACTCAATATGGACATTAGTACGATGTCAGATCTAGAGTTCAGAACCATCACTTTAAAGATACTAGCTGGGCTTGAAAAAAGCATGGAAGTTATTAGAGAAACCCTTTCTGGAGAAGTAAAAGAACTAAAATCTAACCAAGTAGAAATCAAAAAGGATATTAATGAGGTGCAATCAAATATGGGGGCGCTAACTGCTAGGATAAATGAGGCAGAAGAAAGAATCAGTGAGATAGAAGACCAAATGATGGAAAATAAAGAAGCTGAGAAAAAGAGAGATAAACAACTACTGGATCACGAGGGCAGAATTCGAGAGATAAACGATACCATAAGACGAAACAACATTACAATAATTGGGATCCCAGAAGAAGAAGAAAGAGAGAGAGGGGAAGAAGGTATAATAGAGCAAATTATAGCAGAGAACTTCCCTAATTTGGGGAAGGAAACAGGCATCAAAATCCAGGAAGCACAGAGAACCCCTCTCAAAATCACTAAAAATAGGTCAACACCCTGACATCTAATAGTAAAACTTACAAGTCTCAGAGACAAAGAGAAAATCCTGAAAGCAGCTCGGGAGAAGAGATATGTAACCTACAATGGTAGAAACATTAGATTGGCAACAGACTTATCCACAGAGACCTGGCAGGCCAGAAAGGACTGGCAGGACATATTCAGAGCACTAAATGAGAAAAATATGCAGCCAAGAATACTATATCCAGCTAGGCTGTCATTGAAAATTGAAGGAGAGATAAAAAGCTTCCAGGACAAACAAAAACTAAATTAATTTGCAAATACGAAACCAGCCCTACAAGAAATATTGAAAGGGGTCCTCTAAGCAAAGAGAGAGCCTAAAAGCAACATAGACCAGAAAGGAACACAAACAATATACAGTAACAGTCACTTTACAGGCAATACAATGGCACTAAATTCCTATCTTTCAATAGTTACCCTGAATGTAAATGGGCTATATGCCCCAATCAAAAGACACAGGCTATCAGATTGGATTAAAAAACAAGACCCATCGATATGCTGTCTGCACGAGACTCATTTTAGACCCAAAGACACCCCCAGATTGAAAGTGAGGGGGTGGAAAACCATTTACCATGCTAATGGACACCAAAAGAAAGCTGGGGTGGCAATCCTTATATCAGACAAATTAGATTTTAAACCAAAGACTGTAATAAGAGATGAGGAAGGACACTATATCCTACTTAAAGGGTCTATCCAACAAGAAGATCTAACAATTGTAAATATCTATGCCCCTAACATGGGAGCAGCCAATTATATAAGGCAATTAATAACAAAAGCAAAGAAACACATCGACAACAATACAATAATAGTGGGGGACTTTAACACCCCCCTCACTGAAATGGACAGATCGTCTAAGCAAAAGATCAACAAGGAAATAAAGACTTTAAATGACACACTGGACCAAATGGACTTCACAGACATATTCAGAACATTCCATCCCAAAGCAACGGAATACACATTCTTCTCTAGTGCCCATGGAACATTCTCCAGAATAGATCACATCCTAGGTCATAAATCAGGTCTCAACCGGTACCAGAAGATTGGGATCATCCCCTGCCTATTTTCAGACCACAATGCTTTGAAACTAGAACTCAATCACAAGAGGAAAGTCGGAAAGAACTCAAATACATGGACGCTAAAGAGCATCCTACTGAAGAATGAACAGGTCAACCAGGAAATTAAAGAAGAA
Source organism: Halichoerus grypus (assembly GCF_964656455.1). Classification (NCBI taxonomy): domain Eukaryota; kingdom Metazoa; phylum Chordata; class Mammalia; order Carnivora; family Phocidae; genus Halichoerus; species Halichoerus grypus. The sequence goes on along the minus strand of NC_135719.1, from coordinate 19,625,456 downwards.
TTAAAAAAATTCATGGAAACCAATGAAAATGAAAACACAACTATTCAAAATCTTTGGGATGCAGCAAAGGCAGTCCTAAGAGGAAAGTATATAGCAATACAAGCCTTTCTCAAGAAACAAGAAAGGTCTCAAGTACACAACCTAACCCTACACCTAAAGGAGCTGGAGAAAGAACAGCAAAAAAAGCCTAAACCCAGCAGGAGAAGAGAAATCATAAAGATCAGAGCAGAAATCAATGAAATAGAAACCAAAAGAACAGTAGAACAGATCAACGAAACTAGGAGCTGGTTCTTTGAAAGAATTAACAAGATTGATAAGCCCCTGGCCAGACTTATCAAAAAGAAAAGAGAAATGACCCAAATCAACAAAATCATGAATGAAAGAGGAGAAATCACAACCAACACCAAAGAAATACAAACAATTATAAGAACATATTGTGAGCAACTCTATGCCAGCAAATTAGATAACCTGGAAGTAATGGATGCATTCCTAGAGACGTATCAACTACCAAAACTGAACCAGGAAGAAATAGAACACCTGAACAGACCTATAACCACTAAGGAAATTGAAGCAGTCATCAAAAATCTCCCAAAACACAAAAGCCCAGGGCCAGATGGCTTCCCAGGGGAATTCTACCAAACATTTCAAGAAGAATTAATACCTATCCTTCTGAAACTGTTCCAAAAAATAGAAATGGAAGGAAAACTTCCAAACTCATTTTATGAGGCCAGCATTACCTTGATCCCAAAACCAGACAAAGACCCCATCCAAAAGGAGAATTACAGACCAATATCCCTGATGAACATGGATGCAAAAATTCTCACCAAAATACTAGCCAATAGGATCCAACAGTACATTAAAAGGATTATTCACCACGACCAAGTCGGATTTATTCCTGGGCTGCAAGGTTGGTTCAACATCCGCAAATCAATCAACGTGATACAACACATTAACAAAAGAAACAAGAAGAACCATATGATCCTCTCAATAGATGCAGAAAAAGCATTTGACAAAGTACAGCATCCTTTCTTGATCAAAACTCTTCAGAGTATAGGGATAGAGGGTACATACCTCAATATCATAAAAGCCATCTATGAAAAACCTACAGCGAATATCATTCTCAATGGGGAAAAACTGAGAGCTTTCCCCCTAAGGTCAGGAACGCGGCAGGGATGTCCACTATCACCACTGCTATTCAACATAGTATTGGAAGTCCTAGCCACAGCAATCAGACAACAAAAAGAAATCAAAGGCATCCAAATTGGCAAAGAAGTCAAACTCTCACTCTTTGCAGATGATATGATACTTTATGTGGAAAATCCCAAAGACTCCACCCCAAAACTGCTAGAACTCATACAGGAATTCAGTCAAGTGGCAGGATATAAAATCAATGCACAGAAGTCAGTGGCATTCCTATACACCAACAACAAGTCAGAAGAAAGAGAAATTAAGGAGTCGATCCCATTTACAATTGCACCCAAAACCATAAGATACCTAGGAATAAATCTAACCAAAGAGGCAAAGGATCTGTACTCAGAAAACTATAAAATACTCATGAAAGAAATTCAGGAAGACACAAAGAAATGGAAAAACGTTCCATGCTCATGGATTGGAAGAACAAATATTGTGAAGATGTCAATCCTACCTAGAGCAATCTACACATTCAATGCAATCCCCATCAAAATACCATCCACTTTTTTCACAGAAATGGAACAAATAATCCTAAAATTTGTATGGAACCAGAAAAGACCCCGCATAGCCAGAGGAATGTTGAAAAAGAAAAGCAAAGCTGGCGGCATCACAATTCCGGACTTCCAGCTCTACTACAAAGCTATCATCATCAAGACAGTATGGTACTGGCACAAAAACAGACACATAGATCAATGGAACAGAATAGAGAGCCCAGAAATGGACCCTCAACTCTATGGTCAACTCATCTTTGACAAAGCAGGAAAGAATGTCCAATGGAAATAAGACAGTCTCTTCAACAAATGGTGTTGGGAAAACTGGACAGCCACATGCAGAAGAATGAAACTGGACCATTTCCTTACACCACACACAAAAATAGACTCCAAATGGTTGAAAGACCTCAATGTGAGACAGGAGTTCATCAAAATCCTAAAGGAGAACACAGGCAGCAACCTCTTCGACCTCAGCCGCAGCAACTTCTTCCTAGAAACATCGCCAAAGGCAAGGGAAGCAAGGGCAAAAATGAACTATTGGGACTTCATCAAGATAAAAAGCTTTTGCAAAGCAAAGGAAACAGTCAACAAAACCAAAAGACAACTGACAGAATGGGAGAAGATATTTGCAAATGACATATCAGATAAAGGGCTAGTATCCAAAATCTATAAAGAACTCATCAAACTCAACACCAAAAGAACAAAGAATCCAATCAAGAAATGGGCAGAAGACATGAACAGACATTTTTCCAAAGAAGACATCCAAACGGCCAACAGATACATGAAAAAGTGTTCAATATCGCTCGGCATCAGGGAAATCCAAATCAAAACCTCAATGAGATACCACCTCACACCAGTCAGAATGGCTAAAATTAACAAGTCAGGAAATGACAGATGTTGGCGGGGATGCAGAGAAAGGGGAACCCTCCTACACTGTTGGTGGGAATGCAAGCTGGTGCAGCCACTCTGGAAAACAGTATGGAGGTTCCTCAAAAAGTTGAAAATAGAGCTACCATATGATCCAGCAATTGCACTCCTGGGTATTTACCCCAAAGATACAAAAGTAGGGACCCGAAAGGGTACGTGCACCCCGATGTTTATAGCAGCAATGTCCACAATAGCCAAACTGTGGAAAGAGCCAAGATGTCCATCAACAGATGAATGGATAAAGAAGAGGTGGTATATATATACAATGGAATATTATGCAGCCATCAAAAGGAATGAGATCTTGCCATTTGCAACGATGTGGATGGAACTGGAGGGTATTATGCTGAGCGAAATAAGTCAAACAGAGAAAGACATGTATCATATGACCTCACTGATATGAGGAATTCTTAATCTCAGGAAACAAACTGAGGCTTGCTGGAGTGGGGGGTGGGATGGGAGGGATGGGGTGACTGGGAGATGGACACTGGGGAGGGTATATGTTCTGGTAAGTGCTGTGAATTTTGCAAGACTGTTGAATCTCAGATCTGTACCTCTGAAACAAATAATGCAATATATGTTACGAAAGAAAAAAAGAAGAAGAAGAATGTAGCAGGAGGGGAAGAATGAAGGGGGGGAAATCGGAGGGGGAGAAGAACCATGAGAGACGATGGACTCTGAAAAACAAACTGAGGGTTCTAGAGGGGAGGGGGGTGGGAGGATGGGTTAGCCTGGTGATGGGTATTGAGGAGGGCACGTTCTGCATGGAGCACTGGGTGTTATGCACAAACAATGAATCATGGAACACTATATCTAAAACTAATGAGGTAATGTATGGGACTTAACAATAAAAAAATTAAAAAAAAATAAAGTAAAAGGAAGGAGATGTAAATGGATTTAGGAGAGGGAAAATACTTTGTGAAACTATGGAGATAAGAGAGTCAAGACAAGGAGGGAGAGAGACAGACAGAGAGAGACAGAGATCCAAAGAAGTGAAAGAAATCCCCCACAACTGGGGAGGGAGGGCCCGTGGGGCAGAGCAGAGAGAGGTGTTTGAGGAGGGGTAACCTGGACCAGACCATGCAGGCTTTGCCAACCACACTGAGGGGCAGCGTTGTCCTGAGGGCTAGGGGTCTTCATAGCAGGTGCAACATTTAGGTTTTTAAAAATTATTTTTAAAAGATTCTTGCTCTGACTACAGAACGGAAAATGTCTGTTGATAGAAGGCAGCAGCAGTGAGGGGTAGAGTGTCGGGTGTAAGGGTGAGGGAAAAATCAGGATTCAGAGAACCAGACCCACAAGGAGGCAGTTACGATCGTCTGGATGAGAGGCAATGGGCTGTGGCTGGGGTGATGTTCGATGAGAGAGTCCAGTGGAATCTCTGCCTGGGTCAGAGCCCGGGATCACTAGCGCAGCAGAGAAAGGCACGGGGCTAATGGAGGCAAGCAGTGAAATTTAAATTGGAAGGAAACCAAACTGACCCACAGTGGACCCAGAAGAGCAACAAAGTGGGAGCCAAAAACACCTGTCCAATTTTAAAGCATATTTAAAGTCATGCGTGCAGTTGGCGTTTGCTATTTCCTGGCCACCCGATATCCATTTATCCAAAGTCTGAGGGCGATCTCTAATTTCTTTCTGGACGACCACTCCTAGATCTTCATTCAATGGCCCTGTGCTTCCTGTGGTGCTGAATTCACTCCTGGCTAGAAGGAAGGACAAGAAGGTGACCCTCTGCTCAGCACTGCCCCCAGATCTGTGCAAGTAGGACCCTATCTTGGGTCCTGCTTCAGCCTTCCTGCATCATATTCATCTGCACTGTGGAGAATACACTGAGCCCAGTTGATATGCCCAACAGGACCCCCCACTTCCCATTTTTGTCCATGTTCTAGATCTAAGTATCCAGGATCCCAAATGACCTGCCTAAACATCTCTACCTGCTTCCAAGTCACATGGTGGCCTCTTCCCTCTCCTGAGAGCAGACAAGGCAGCTGGTATGTGCTCACCTGGGTGGTTAATAGCTCGCTGTTTGTGGCATTGTGGACCAAGTATGGATGTGCATGCCAGAGTGACCACATGTGTACATATGGCTACAGGCTAGAGCCAAGAAAAGAAAGAGAATTCATCAGGCCGTAGGCCAGAGGCAAGAAAGGAAAGAGAATTCATCAGGCTTTGGGCTACCCTTTTCCATGATGCCCATATTCCAGAGCAGGCCTCTAAGGAGTCTGAGAATTCTAAATGCAGACCTTCCTCCCAGGTTATTGTTAAAGTATATTGTTAAGAGGGTAGAATATATTTTATTTAACATGTCATTTAATTTATAATTTTAAAATAATTTGACATATATTATAGGGGCCTCTACTTATAATCTTGCTCTAGACCCCTCCAAAAGTTAGGAATTGGACCAGCCTGGCCAATCAATGCAGAACATCATATTGACTGTGGTGACAGGTTAGGATTTACGGAATGTGTCCGGGGCTAACATAGTGAGAAACACTGAGGGTTTGCTGAACTCAAATGAAAGAGACCCTTGAGACCCTTCTTCTTATTATTACTTGGCTTAAAGCTGAGAGGACCAGGACCCCAGGGAAGCAGCAGGTTTCTTGTCACCATGTGGAGTAGAAGACTGAGTCTAAGGCGTAGGTGAGGGGATGGATTCTGAGAAGCAGACAAAAACCAAGGTCTGGACCGTTGAACTCTTGATTAATTATCAATTAAAGTCAGATCTACTCCTGGTCTTTTCAGTAAGGTAATACAGTAAATTTCACCATAAAATTTGGCCTGGGCATTCCATCCCTTCTGCCAATCAATGGGTAGAGGCAAATAAAGAATTTAATAATAGATTATTTTTAATCCACCTTCTTTAGCCCATCAATTTCATCTCCTCTATCCACCCATCATTTACCTCCACACTTCGAATTTACCGAGATCTTAAAGGCCATCCTTGGGAAACAAGACAGCATAATTATTAGGGTGAAAGCAAGTAAATGCAGTTGTGAATCCTGACTTGGTGGCATGGGGGCCAGATGGATGTTCTTGTCTGGGACGTTTATTTCTAAATGAGTGGTCGTGTCCTGTAGAGAGAGTTGGAACATTATTCGGGGGTGGGGGGGCGCTATGGAAGCATCAGGAGTCCTGCAATGATGATGTTGAGGTCTAGTGATAGTGTCGCTGGTGGAGATGTCCTAAAAGGATAGTTCTGTGGAAGAAGATGCTTATATTCACTGTTGTCTTGTCTCTCCTCGTCCCAGCTGAGTTTCAAAGCCTGGTTACCCAGCTTCCCATCAGTTCTGGAAGTTACCATGTCTCCATAGGCAGAGTTGGACTCCACTGTATGAAACCAAGTGTCCTTACACCCAGTGATCTACAGTGTGGGATCCAGGAGTGTCTTGAAGGCAGTATAATCTAAGGGGATAGAATAGCAGTGGCTATCTGGGGTTGTCTATCTGGCTGAGGTGTGGCTGAAGATAATCAAATTTCTTTTCTCTTAAGAAACAGGATTCTGAAAGCCACATTTAAATATTTAAATAACTGATGTAATTATTGCATGTGGTAATATGGAAAAAAGTGCCCACTGAGAGTCAGTATTGGGGCCATGGTGTCTCTACCATTAGAAGGCTCATTGGGCATGGAATCTTCCAGAAAGATAGAATGAGACAGCTGCCCTCATACCCCAGAGAGCTGAAAAGAAGGAATGAGGGGTTTACATAATTTCATGCAGGTTAATTTTTTTTTTCCCCCTTGAGACATCCTCTTTGATCCATGTATTATTTAGAAGTGTGTTTTTAGTTTCTCAGTGTTTGAAGATTTTCCTGTTTTCTTTCCATGAGTGATTTCTAGTTTCATGCTGCTGTGGTCAGACAACACACTCTGTATCACTGCAGTTCTTCTAAACTTGTTGAGGTTTGTTTTATGGCCCAGAACATGGTCTATCTTGGTATGTGTCTCACAGGGAATTAAAAAATGTGTGTTCTGCAGTTGCTGGGTGGAGTATTCTATAAATGTCAATTAGATCCTATTGGTTGAGGGTATCTTGTATTCTCTATACTGGCTGATTTTCTGTTGAGTTGTTTCATCAAGTGTTGACAGGGGTGTTGAAGTCTCCAACTGTATTTGTGGATTTTTCTGTTTCTCCTTTAAATAGAGAAGACATCCAGGATTTTTAGTTGTACTTAGTAAGAGGAACAGAGAAAAATATTGAGAAGAGTCCATATTGAAAAATATTGGGAAGAGTCCATCTTCTCCAAAGTGGAAATCCCCTTTCCCGTGGTTCTTATAATTGAAAAGTAGCTCCTGGTCTGGAGAGAATAGAATTTGGATCAAAATGTCATACCTCACTGCCTGATTCTCAAACTGAGTACCTTTGAGGTTTTGAAAAAAAAAGTCAGAAATACACAGATTAAATCTTTTATTTAACTTCCCTTCAGCTATGTAGCAGGTTTTTTTGTTTTTCCCCCTAAGGAGAATGAGCTACTCAAATCTTCCGAGGGTCACTGGACACTGGCTATATGTAACATCAGTTCTTGGGATCTCAGTGTACCATTGCTTTGCACTGGTCATAACAGAGTCTTACAAGGGTCAAGAAACAAATGGAGTTTTAATTCACAAATGCTTCTCATAGTTTTAGTAGATCACAAACCCTTTTATCTGATACAAAATCAATTATCTGGTTGGTGAGCATGTAGTTGCTATGTATACCCTCTATCCTGGAAGAACTGGCTTTCCAGATTTTGATACAAGAGCTATTAAGGTAAGAAGAGCCAAGTTGAAGCCTATGGAGCTCCCTTTAGCTATCAAACTAATAATGCAAAGATACTACAATTTCTATGGAGAAATGTCTAAATTTAATGCTACCCGCAAAAAATTTTTTCCTGGGAAAATATGAGGATGATGTTTTTTTTTAATTTTTATTTAAATTCAATTAGCCAACATATATAGTACATCATTAGTTTCAGACATAGTGTTCAATAATTTATCGGTTGTGTGTAAGACGCAGTGCTCATCACACTGGGTGATGGGCATTAAGTAAGGCTCAAGATGTGAGGATGGTGATTTCTATTTTGTTTTTACTTAACTCTCAGGTTTGGCCAGGTCAACTGATCTTGGATTGGTCTTGGAGAATGAAAATGAATTGTTAAAGCTTAGCAGGTGGCAACTCCAATTGCATTTATTATTTGGAGGTGATCTCTTTCGAGGAGCAAAACAATAAAAGTGCTCCTGTTGATCCACTGGGATAGTTTATTTTACGTAGGTAGATATCTAACAGCATGTCATAACCATCTTACCTCAGAATTATTTCAACTGTTCGGCTCCATGCCACAATTTAGTCTACAGAGGCATGACTGTCTCACTCATTCATAACATATTACATGGGCCAAATATACTGGTGACATGAGCTGCTAGAATATGAATACAAGAAAATTCTTTGGCCTTAGTAAAACTTATGTATGTCATGGAAAGGGACGTAAAGTCTGTGAAAACCCTACTACCTCATAGTCTTAGAGATGTTGGGGTATTTTTTTCCAAAGTAAAAGACAGGTTTCCTTTGTTTCCTCCACCTTGTATTGTATACTAGTAAGAATATATGTTCGATTCGGATGGATATTTAAAGCTAATAACTGAGTAATCAGAAATAATTCTGTGGTGGGTTGAAATATATGTCCACGTCCTAAATCCCAAGACCCGTAAATGTTATCTTATTTGGAAAAGGAGTTTTTGCAGACATAATTAAGTCAAGGATCTTAGAGGAAACCATCCTAGATTTAGATCATCCTTATAAACACATGTACCCTAAATCCAATGATAAATATCTTTATAAGAAAAGGGAAAGATACAAACAGACCCAGAGGGGAGGCCAATGGGAAGACAGAGGCAGAGATTGGAGTGATTCATCTACAAGCCAAGAACGCCAAAGATTGCCACAGGCACCAACATCTAGGAGAGGAGCATGGAGCAGATTCTCGTCAGAGCCTCTAGCAGAAACCAACCTTGACAACTCTTTGATGCTTAACTTTTGGCCTCCAGAACAGTGCGAGAATCAATTCCTGCTGTTTGAAGCCACTGAGTTTGTGGTAATTTGTTACAACAGAACAGCCCTAGAAAATTAATACAGTGTCCCAATTGGAATGGGATCCACAACAATTTTCCCTAGATGGTCCAGATTGCAGTCTAAGCAGATCCAATAAATGGCACTTAAAGTTTTGGAAGTATATCAAGATACTGGAGGAGACAATGACAAACCCCAAGACGAGAATCTCAGACCACTGAGGATTTAGTCAAGTTACTTTTTAGCAGGAATTTCTTCTCTTCTACAGAAAGAGCTTTGGGGTTGATATTGGGCCTTGATAAAAACTGAACTCTTGGTTATGGAAAACCAGGTGACCCTAGGCCCTGAGTTACTCATTATGACCTGTGTATCTATTGCATTCAGCAAAGCATCACCGTATCCAAGCAGTATGTAAAGATTAGGCCTGAGCAGGCCCCACAGGCACAGAGAAATTGTATCAGCATATGACTCACATTTCTCTTATGCCTACTTTTGCTGTATCCTATTAAGCCAAATTCTCAATTAGTCAATATAAAGGCCAAGAAATCAAGGGACTTTTCAGACTGCAAAACGTGTATGCTCCCACTGGAGGCCGTGACAGAGACATGAATGTAAGTCCTAATTCAACCCAGCCCGGGGTGGCGGGAGAAAGCACGCAGTCTTCTAAGACCCTGAGGAAAGTCAGCCCATGATACTGTTCTTGTTTGTCAACCAGATTACAATAAGGATGCCAGCACAGTGCTGAAAGAAATCCAACCAAGAGTCCAGAAAAATGTAGAACATCAGAGAGTAGGAGTGAAGGATGTGATGAGAGAGAGAGAGAGAGAGAGACCCTCAGAAAGAGGATGGGCCGGGTGAAGAAGGTTTGAGAAGAAGGTGGGGCACGGGGCAGAGGAAGAGGGAACACAGAGACTCTATAGCTCAGGTAGCTCATTTCAGCTGGTTTCCCTGAGGAAGGAATGCCTGGAATAGGAGGCGGGGCATGGTAGAAATGATAGGAATATCTGGGCCTAATAAAAATCTGAGTGATGCTGAAGTTCTTAAAGCAATGCAGACCCCAAAAGTCTAGGTGACCTTCCAGAATACGACCCATAATCTTCCAGATGAGCTGAAGAAAAAGAATGATTCAGTGTTTACTGTGATGTATAATGCTGGTATTCCCACCAGACCTCCTCAAGTCCCTTTTATTTTATTTTTGGGGCCCCAGGACTTTGAGGCACTTTTGCTCCCAATAGACAGCCTCTGAAGCTCTTTTTTTTCCCCCCAAAGGATTGGCCTGGTAGAGTCTGGCAATTTCCTCTCCCCTAAGCCAGTGACTGATGGATTTGGGAGTTTGAAAGTTCCATGGCTGTTGCCTTGGGTCAGGACAGGGCTGAGGTGCAAATTACACTCTCATGATCCAGTGATCCTCATCGTGGGATAAACCTGAAGTGATTATCTGTAAAACGTTGCTTGAAGACATGTCCTTATTTGGCTTCCTCCTTTTTATTTTCCTGAACTTCTGACTTAATTTGCCTTTGGGATTACTTCATTCATAAGTCACCTGTACAACACTCCCTGTCTTAGAGTCTGAGGTGGGGGCAGTGGACCTAGGACACTTACGAATCTTATCTGTAAATGGTCACTTGAATTTGGAAGTCAAGACTCATGTCTTTTAAACAAATAAAGCCTTTGCTGAAAGAAAAACAACACAGATCACTTAACGAGGGACACAGTCATGCAAGCAGCCAGCATCTATCTGGCCTTCTAATAAAGTAAGTCGGGGGACTTCGAAGACAGTCCTTACTGCCTGTCCCGACACAGCAAAAACATTTTACAACTGATTTGCCATTAGGCTTTTCAAGTATGTTTTCCTACTGGGAATTACAAAATCCATCCACTCATGACATGGGAAAAATATTTAAAACACCAATGAAAGTAGATGGCAATTCATACATTGTTTTCTTTACTAATTCCCCACCACTCAAATCCCAAATCTCACATTTCCTTTTCTTTTTTTCCAATTGTGGTAAAAAACACATGACATGAAATCTACCCTTTTAATTCTTTTTAAGTTTGGTAGTTTTGTATTATTAACTAAGTTCACAAAGTTGAGCAGGAGATTGCTAGAGATTTTAATCTTGCAAATCTGAAACTCTATACCCAGGCAATAACCACCCATTCCTTTCACTCCTCAGCCCGTGGCAGCCACGGGTCCACTTTCTGTTTGTAGGAGTTGGACTGCTTTATTTTTTATTTTATTTTTCACCAACTTTAGAGATCTCATATAAGAGGTATCAGACAATATCTGGTGTGTGTGTGTGTGTGTGTGTGTGTGTGTGTGTGTATGACTGGCTTATTTTACATAGGATACTATCCTTAAGGTTCATCCATATTGTAGCGTGTGACCGAATTTCCTTCTCTTTTCAGAATAATGTTACGTTTTCTTTACTCATTCATACCATATTCTCTGAGTCCATCCGTCCATCCGTTGGTGGACATTTGGATGGCTTTCTCTCGTGGGCTACTAAGAATAGTGCTCTATGAAACTAGAAGTGCAGGTACCCCCTTCAGATCCTGATTTCAGTTTTGGGCGACACATATTCAGAAGTGGGATTACCGGATCATATGGTATCTCTCTTTTTAATTTTTGGAGGAGCCTCCACTCTGTTTTCCACAGCAGCTATGGTGTTTCACATTCCCACCCAACAGCGCTCCAATTTCTTCACATCCCTCCACAGCGCTGCCCGATACAGCCAAGTCTTTTGTGACAAGAAGGGTCAGCTGAGGCGGCGACCTTCGTAGTTGTCTTCTTTGAAGAAATTGCAACAGCTTTCTATCAACGACCACCCTGATCAGTCAGCAAATACTGAAGCAAGACCCTTCCATCAGCTAAAAGATTACAACGTGCTAAAAGCTCAGACGACGGTTAGCATTTATTAGCAAGAAAATATTTTTTAATTCAACATGGTTTAATTTTTATTTTTTTAGAGATAATGCTATTGTACACTTACTAGATGACAGTGTAGTGTAATAAACATAACTTTTGTGTGCACTGGGAAACCAGAAAAAAAATGACTTCCAGAAAAATATTAATTATTGAATTATTTGCTTTATGGTGGCATTTGCATTATTGTGGTGGCCTGGAACTAAATCTGCACGATCTCTGAGATCTGCCTGTACTAAATAAACGGATATGAATTAATGCAGTAACACACACACACACACTTTAGATAGTATAGACCCAAGTGTGCTGGTCCTTCTCCAAGTTATTGCTGTGCACTCCCCTGGCCTGCGCTCCCTCGCCCTCTGGTGGTTGTCATGTGTACCTGCAGCAAATCTTTGTCTTCCTTGAGGACAGCCCCCCACTTGCACCCCCCTTCTCCCTCCAGGCAGTCCCAGGGCTGGGAAGAGCTTCCCCTGTTGTTAGCATCTGGGAGTCTCCCCCTGCTTTTTCCTCACTTTCTGGGCAACTCTCCTTTTGTGTGTATATGAGTTAGGTATATTATACAAATTGTGTGAGCATGGTTTCTTTCTTTCTTTCTTTAAAATTTTTTTACAATTTTGCAGCTTTCTTTACTGTTATATTATCCTCTGTTCCTGACATACCGACTCAGGGTGCCTTGGAATCGGCATGGTGGGCTGTGTGTGTGTGTGTTTGCTTGCCATCAAGGGAAAACCTTCATTTTCACTGCATAAAATTTAGAAACGTCTAAAGAGCAAACAATATCTTAAACAAAAGAAACACGTTTAAAAAAGTTAACAAGAGGAGAAAAAAATTGTAAACCTTAAACTACGATAAGTTAATTTATGAATTTAAAGCTAGTCTAATCAAAATATTATGAAGTTGGAATAGGGGATTTTCTTTTCCAATTTTTTTAAATCAAAATTTATTCAGATATATATTAAATTACTTGTACAGACTTCTAATACATGCTCGTGAGTATCAAAATGGCATACAAAAATGCTCATGCCATAAAAAAATGTTATTTTAAATGTTTGTATCCATGCCAAATTTCAATAGTTGTTAAAGTAATTGTGGATCTTTAATTTAAATCAAAATACAATACTTAATATTATCTAATTCTATAGGGTCTGATGATGTGAAAACAATATATTTGTAAGAATTACAGGAAATGACACTTTACTGGAGAAATACTATCTGAAAACTATAATGCTAAATCTACTTAAATAAAAGCAATTGTAATATCAATTAAATAGCAGTATCTAAACCAAAAAGAGATAAGTGAAAACTACTTCAAAGACATAAAACACATGCAGATGTTATGCCGTGGTTGTGGGCGTTCAGGACCGGGTTGGGGTGAGCTCAGTCAAACCTGCGGGTGTCCCTGGATGCATGAACCCTCGCGGCCTGGCTCTTCTCCTTCCTGGCGGTGCTGAGGATCCAGGGGGTCCCCTGACACTTCTGGGCCTCCGTGGGCTGCCTGTGGGGGAGCAGGAGCAAAACGGCCACTTGGGAAAGGCGGGAAGTTGAACTCCGCTTTGGCCAACATTTGCCTGATGTGATCATTTTCTTTCCTTAGCTCCTTGACTTTTCGCTCGGTAAGCACAGCTGCCATCCAGCTCTCCTGGACTTTATTCGCATAGAAGAGGATGTCCTTTAGATAGTGCGAGGTGCTCTCCTCCAGTTCTCTGCGGGTGTCTTCGGCCATCTTCTTGTAGAAGTTGCGAATCTGAGTTGCGGACTCGATGTTTCCACACGTGTAGGAAAGACTCTTCTCAATGTCTGAGCACTGCGCTTCCTTCTCCAATGATTTTCTCTCAAGTTCCCTGGTGTATTCTTGATATAATTGAGGCAGAAGTTGAAGCTTCCGTTTCAACTGCTGAATCTCACTTTGAAGCTGTGAATTTTCCGTCTGCAAAGAGGCTTCCTTGGCTCGAAGATCTGTTATTTGTCCCATAAGCTCATCATTGATTCGCTTTTCTTCCCACAGTTGTCTGGCTAGTTCCTCATTTTTCTCTTCAGCACTTTGAAGGGACACATTGGAATCAGCATCGTCAGTGACACCCTTCAGATCACCCTCTGACCGATGGATGGGCTGATTGTCATTTTCTGCTTCCCTCTTTTGCTTGACTTCCCAGTTGATGTGACCCAAGAGATCTCCAAGGAGACAAGGCCAGGGGATGGCCTTCAGAAGGTTTTCACCCAGTGGTATTAACTGGCTGACTTTCTCTTTCAGAGCCCGCTGCATTCCTGCGTTCGACTGCTCTAGCCTTTCTTTGTCCTGCTCCGTTTCCTGGAGTCTCTGCTTCCATCTCGCGATTTCTTGGGCGAGCAGTTCTGGACTCTCTAGAACGTCAGTGTTTCCATTCAAATCGTCCATTATTTTCTTCCAAAGTTGTTTTCCATTCTTCTCTGACATTCTTAAGATGGGTCTATCACCAGTCACTTGGGAAAGTTTAGGAGGCTGGGTCTTCTGCGCCGTTTTCAGAAAGTCAATGGTGTTCTGAAGTGACAGCCTACAGTGGTTAGTACTTACTGCTGAGAAGCATAAGGTTTGTAATGTGGGAAGACTGGCCTCCACCCCGGGCAGCCCTAGGGCATCATCAGCTTGTGTCATTGGTCCCATATTCCCACTACCTTTTCCACAGACTTTAGCGTGGGCCAAACACCTTTTGCCTAGCACCTTCACACTTCTCCAAATGGGCTGTTTCTTCGCTGTCAAAAACAGTATTACAATATATGCCAGCATGTCCCAGGGAAACTCATGGAGAACTGAAATATGTCTCCAGCTTTCAGAAATCACCAGCAGGGCACCCCACAGGGGCTCTAGGACCAACTGGAAAGTGGATCTGATGGCAGGCAGCAGGCCCTCCATGGCTGTGTAGGGCTCCACAGCTCTGCCTCCAAGGGCCAGTGTTCTATGGGTCTCAACTGAGGCTCAGAACCCTCGGGGAGGGGGGTGCTCTGTCTCTAAGGTAAACATGTGCCTGGCAACAGAGCAGATCAGTTGGGGTGGGGAAGGGGGAGGCCAGCCAGCTTCTAGAAGACAGTTTCCCCCTAACTTTGCCCTCAAATAGAAAGTGATCTCACTTCACTGAGTTCCCCCCCCAACCTTTATTGAGATACAATTCACATATCATACAAATCATCCATTTTAAGTGTACAAGTCCACGAATTTTTAGCATATATAAAGAATTATATAACCATCACAATAAGCTTATTTTAGAACAGTTCCATTACTGTAAAAAAAAGACCTTGCCAAACCTGTCATTTCTATCCTCTTTGCCCCCTTAGGCTGTCAGTAGGAAATCTAAAAATTTCTGGGCTTGACAAGTACCCTTAGGGCAAACCTTTCTTCCCAGTTGATGTTCCTATCCACGTAAGCAGTTTCTCTGTCATATTGGCTTAGAAATTCCTCCCTGTCTTGATAAGCTCTCTCATGTTTTAAAGACTTAAAAAAAGATTACTTTTTCAGGTTCTTTCACGTGTTTGCAAGTGGAGCGTGTCTCTGAGTGCTCAGGTGCACAGAAAGTCTCCCCTGGGTGCCTTATTTGCCCCACAGCTTGGATTTGAGATTTAGGATTAGTCTCCCAGATGAATAAGCATCACTGAGCAGGGCTGGGTCCTGGAACAGGCCTGGCGGTTTGCCATGAGCTTGTGGTACTCAGTTCTGCTGCTTTTGTATATGAAGCCACCTTCACTGGAAATGCCTTCCAGTTTGCTGACGGTATCAGATTTTTATGGCCCACGGAAGTCACGGAAATTTCTCCTCTGACTGGTAGAATTGCTGAAGACGCTGGCTGGCCATTCCCCAGAGAAAGAGGTCTGATGATTGAGGTGTCCTGTTTTAGAAATGGAATGTTGGGTTTGCATCTTCTGATAGGCTGACTCTTCCAAACTTGGGAATATTTACTCTATTTCCCAAAATAAACACCATCCATACCGGTTCCCCAAAAAACTAAAATAGAGAAGCAGAGGTTCAAAGATCTTTCTGTTCAAAAGACCTCTTAA
Source organism: Halichoerus grypus (assembly GCF_964656455.1). Lineage (NCBI taxonomy): Eukaryota > Metazoa > Chordata > Mammalia > Carnivora > Phocidae > Halichoerus > Halichoerus grypus. Next base: position 19,609,852 of record NC_135719.1, on the reverse strand, counting down.
GACGTACACACAAGACACTATAGAATTGAACTCATAGAGGTCCTCTTCTTATCTTATTGCCCTGGATAAGACAGTCATAACATCTAGACTTAGTGTCTTCATTGGTTAGTTTTATATATACGGTTCTTCTTGAAGGTGAGCAAGTGGGGTTTGTCTGTCTTTCTCACTGCTGGTCCCCCACAGAGCCTAGCACAGAGCCTGTACAACTTTACTAAGGTTCACGATTCAAAAAGGAACCATGTGAATAATGAATCCAAGAATTCAGACCACAGATTTGGAACAAAGCGTATGAGTTTCAGAGAAGTAGACATTTTAGAAGAAAACTGTGCTTTTAACCCTAGATGCATTGTGAAACCATGTTTCTTTCCAAGGTCTTAGAGAAAAAGAAAGCCCTGAGTGTATTCCACTGCAAATGAGCAGGAAACAGCGTGAGTACTTCATGTGCTCAAAGTGACCACCTCTGTTCGAGAGCTAGCCAGGGATTCTTGAGAGCAGCCGATTTTCCTCATGAAAACTATGGGATTATGGGCAAAATAACAAAATTAGGGTCATGAGAATCCTGAGAACGACCGGATGGTAGCACAGATCTGGGTTCACATCTCTGCTGTGTCCCTGTGGACTCATCCTATTTTTTCCAGCCTTTCTTTCCGCCTCTGTGGGATGGATGTCTTAGATTTATTGTAAGATGATGGGGCACTTCAGCACCATGCCTGGCATATGGGACAAGTTCCATGTATGTTGGGTTTTGTTCATTTCTGTTCCAGGATTTGAAAAAATAGCCACGAGAATACTTCTCTGGTTTTTTTAAGGATTGAAAAAAAAAAAAAAAAGCAAACCACATAAAATAGGTAAGCTCTTTTACCATAAGTTGATGTTGATCGTAAGACCAAACTAGATTGGAAAAAAAAAATCTTCAACTAAAAGGGGCTTGCTGTTCGTCTGCAAGCACAGCCATATGCAAGAAATAGGGGCCAGAATCAAATTAGAAGAAAAAGGTGGGAGGGATTCTTTCACACACAGTCTCTATAACTTATTTAAAGTAAACCTCTAAGACAGTGCTTCTCAAACTTGACTTTGTATCATGGGAGGCCTTGTTAAAACACAGACTGTTGTCAACTCCCTCCATCCCCGCAGCCCTGCCATTTCTGATTCTACAGTATAGGGTGGGTCCTAGGAATTTTCATTTCAAATAAGAGGATAGTCATATTCTAATGCTGGTCCTGGGACCACACTTTGAGAACCATTGCCATGGAGGTGATTCTCAACCTTGGTTGTACCTTGAGATCACCTGGGGAGCTTTACAAAATACCGATGCCTGGGCTCAACCCAAACATCAGTTGAGAAGTTCTGATTTCACTGGTTCTGGGTGGAGTCTGGATGTCAGGAGTTTTAAAAGCTTTTCATGTGCAAAAGTTAAAAATAATTTCCCTGTCCGTTCTGGTATATTTTAGAAAAGAATCATTCAATTATTCATTCATTCAATAAATATCAGTCGAGTATCTACTATAACCTGGTCTCTGTGCGAGGTGCTAGGGATATGGATATAAATCGGACGGACAGAGGAACACTGCCACATTGATAACTCATGAGGTGACTGGCATACCAATGAACATATTTACAGAGAGCTGTTAAGAGCTGTAAGTGGGGGCACCTGGGTGGCTCAGTTGGTTAAGCAACTGCCTTCGGCTCCCATCATGATCCCGGGGTCCTGGGATCAAGCCCCATGTTGGGGCTTCTCCCTCTGCCTGTGTTCTTTCTCTCTCTGTCAAATAAATAAATAAAATCTTAAAAAAAAAAAAAAGCTATAGGTGGAGGGCAATGAGGTTTAAGTGGGCAAAGACTTCATTAAGGAACTCTGAACTTAGTTTTGAAGAATTAGCCTTTTTTATGGGCAGAGACTGAGGGGAAGAAGATTTTGGGGAGAGGTCTGGGACTGGGAGTGGACACAGGATGTGTTCACAGGTGTTCTCAGGGAGCTGGAGCCTGGTTAGGTGGTATGCAAGGAGCTGGGAGAAGTTGTCTAGACTCAGGGGAAGTGTTTCAAGATTCTGGGGGGAGAGTGATACAACTGGGTTTGATCACTGGCTACATCGAGAGATAGGAAGACCTACCTGAGAAATGTTCTTTAGATAGAATAATCTCTATCATTTTTTAAAGATTTTATTTAATTAATTAATTAATTTATTTATTTATTTATTTTAGATTGAGAGAGAGAGCACGTGGGGGAGGAGGAGGGAGAGGGACAAGCTCAGATGCAGGGCTCGATCCCAGACTGAGATCATGATCTGAGCCGAAACCAAGAGTCGGATGCTGAACCCACTGAGCCACCCAGGCGCCCCTGGAATAATCTCTATCTTGAGGTTATATCTAGGATATGCTCCAGACATATACAATCAAGACACCCAAACATCATAGAATAACAGGAAACTAAGACACCAGCTTCCTTCTCGTTAGCTAACTCCCACATTTCTGATCTGATTTTGCGGGGGGAAAAGAAGGATGCATTCGTTTTCATTGCAAGCCTACCTCTTTTGGACTTTGGAAATATGGGTAGAAAAAGAGTTTGACATACCCCAGCAATCATTTGATGTTCTTTCCTCTCCTAGAACATTCTGACTCACAACGAGATTTTCTGAGCAGACTTGTCCCTTGGGATGTGGCAGATGGCCTTTAATGGTCACATCCCCAGGTATAATGTCCATTGCAAGTGAGTATGTTGGCTTTTGAGTTTACATTTTCAGCCTCTCTTGAGAAGGGCCAAGTGTGAAAGACATCTCCAGCCTCTGCTTCTCCAGTAAGGCTTATAGTCTCCTATGCTTGAACCAAAACGCGGAAGGCTATTCTGAGGGGACCCACACCCTGTACGTTTCAGATGTCAGAAATGACAACAGCACTTCGTGCATCCACAGTTATCCCACCGGCATTTAACAGACAGAAATGAGTTAGAGACAACGGCAGGAGATGACTGTTTCTTTTTGTTTGAGAAATATCCTTTTGTTTGCATTAGAATAGATGAATCTTCAGGACATGTGGGTGGCACAGTCGGTTAAGCGTCTGCCTTCGGCTCAGGTCATGATCCCAGGGTCCTGGGATCGAGCCCCGCATCGGGCTCCTTGCTCAGCGGGGAGCCTCCTTCTCCCTCTCCCTCTGCCTGCCGCTCCCCCTGCTTGTGCTCTGTCTCCCTCTTTCTCTCTCTGTCAAATAAATAAATAAAATCTTTTTAAAAAAGAATAGATGAATCTTCTTAAATCTGAGCTAAAATTAAGGCAAGCTATGCAAATGCTTTGTTGAAGAAGGCAGGGTAATATACATAAATAATGTAAATATATGTAGGTAATGATTTCTGTTGTCCAGCATCATGTCATTTATTGATCCAATGATGGGTACACATGTATTTTATATATGTTTGTATAGTATCATAATATTTTATATACAGTTAACCCTTGAACAACACAGGTTTGAATTGTGAGGGTCCACTTCCATGTGGATCTTTTTCGATAAGTATAGGACTGTAAATATACAACAGATATATTTTCCCTTCCTTATAAGTTTGAAATAACATTCTCTTTAGCTAATTTCATTGTAAGAATACAGTATATAATATCTGCAATATTATATACTGCATATATACAATATGCTTGAATCGACTGTTTGTACTATTGGTAAGTCTTCTGATCAACAGTAGGGTATTTGCAGTTAAGTTTCTGGGGAGTCAAACGTTATTCACAGATTTTCTTTAAAATGTATTTATTTATTTGAAAGAGAGAGAGAGACATAGTGTGGGGTGGGGGAGGGGCAGAGGGAGATGGAAAAATCCCAAGCAGACTCTGCGCTGACCGTGGATCCCACATGGGGCTCAATCCCAGGACCATGAGCTCATGATCTGAGCCAAACCAAGAGCCCATTGCTCGACCACCTCTACCCTTCCCCCCAAGGCGCCCCTGTACGGGGATTTTTGTGCAGGTGTCAGCACCCCTAAATCCTGTGTTACTCAAGGGCCAACTGTATATGTACACACGTACGTACAGAAGTCTGTGGACACACATACACACACGCACCCAGGGCAAAAGGCCACAGTTAGGCACAGCTGAGGCTTTTTACCGGACTTACAGCAGAAAATCAGACCGAAACCAAATTGCTCTGAGCCTTCTTTTTTCACGGACTCTGTAAGATCCTGGAAAGGAGCCTCAGAGATTTCTGTAGTAAAGATGAGCAGAGTGGCAGATCTTTGGAATAAGATGTGCTGAGATCTGGGGCCGCTTGCGCAGCATGGGTGGGGGACCGGAGGGGCTGTGCTCCTGGATATGGAGATGCCTGATGCTCCCAGATACGGAGATGCCCGGTGCTCCCAGATACGGAGATGCCTGATGCTCCCAGATACGGAGATGCCCGGTGCTCCCAGATATGGAGATGCCCAGTGCTCCCTGATACGGAGATGCCCGGTGCTCCCAGATATGGAGATGCCCAGTGCTCCCTGATACGGAGATCCCCGGTGCTCCCTGATATGGAGATGCCCGATGCTCCCAGATACGGAGATGCCCGGTGCTCCCAGATATGGAGATGCCCAGTGCTCCCTGATACGGAGATGCCCGATGCTCCCAGATACGGAGATGCCCGGTGCTCCCTGATATGGAGATGCCCGATGATCCCGGATACGGAGATGCCTGATGCTCCCAGATACGGAGATGCCCGGTGCTCCCAGATGTGGAGATGCCCGGTGCTTCCTGATATGGAGATGCCTGGTGCTACCAGATATGGAGATGCCTGGTGCTCCCAGATATGTAGATGCTCAATGCTCCCAGATACAGAGATGCCCGATGGTCCCTGATATGGAGATGCCTGGCACTCCCACATATGGAGATGCTCGATGCTCCCAGATACGGAGATGCTTAGTGCTCCCAGATACGGAGATGCCCGGTGCTCCCCGATATGGAGATGCCCGGTACTCCCCGATATGGAGATGCCCGGTGCTCCCAGATATGGAGATGCTCAATGCTTCCAGATACGGAGATGCCCGGTGCTCCCTGATATGGAGATGCACGAGGCTCCCCGATATGGAGATGCCCGGCCGTGCTGAGTGGGGCAGTGGCTCTGTGCTTCCAAGGCTGGAACTTCCGGGAGCAGAGGCATAGCTCACTCCGGGAGCCCCAGCGGGAGGTGGACACCGCTCCGCTTCTACTCTCCTAGCCCCAGGGGGAGACTGCGTCATCCCCTCTTTGACAAATGGGGACTCCAAAAGTGGTACTTGAGTCACAGAGCGTTGGCATAGAAACATAACAAAGCACTCGAGGAGCACTATGGCCAGAGGGAGGAAGACTAGGGAAAACGTCAAGAACGCAAGTAGACAATGAATTTCAGATAAAGACTTAAATTAAAGATAGATTCAGGACTTAAATGATCTACTCAGCAAATTTACTGGAAAGCTACCAGAACTTCATCTCTAGCCCCTGACTTGAACTAAAGCCTCTCACTGGCATGGGTCGCTTCTGATGCCCCAGGAAGTGCCGAGCCCCGTGTCCGTGGGCTCAAAGTTCTCAAAAATTTGCAAAACAAAGTTAATTTATTTAATTTATTTATTTTTAAGATTTCACTTACTTATCTGACAGAGACAGAGAAAGAGTAGCAGGCAGAAGAAGAGGGAGAAGCAGACTCCCCACTGAGCAGAGAGCCGGAGGTGGGGCTCGATCCCAGGACCCTGGGATCATGACTTGAGCGAAGGCAGATGACCAAAGGACTGAGCCACCCAGGTGCCCCAAAACAAAATTATTTTAAGCACCAACAGCTAAGACCGCTGTCTCTTCTCCCCTAGAGCAATAGGCTTTCCTTGTGGGCCCAGGACTGAGAGATCCCGGGACATGGGACTTTCAGTGCTAAAATCGGCCAAGTCCCGGGCAAACTGGGATGAGTCGGTTATCCCACTTTCCATTCTTCCCTTCCTACATCTCTGTCATCAGATGGCACTGGAAAAAATACAGAGTCTGTGAGATCTGGCAGAGGGGAGATTGAATAAGGGATGCATTTAGTTTTGGCCTGGTGGGGTAGATGCCTGTGGTTGGCGATCATTCTGCGTTAAGTTATGGATAAGTGTTGCAGTGTAGATCAGCGTCCAGGGTGCTAGCACTGACCCACTCAGCATTCTCTGACCCATCACAGCGCCCCACTCAGCATTCTCTCACCAAGACACAGAACCTCAGCTCACGCCACATTATGACCATGTCCTACTGCGCCCGGCACCTGGAGAACAGGTGTAGTGGGGGAGAACAAGGTTTGGAGAGTACAGGGCCAGAAATCAATGTGTGGAAAGCATTCCAATGATCGAATATATACAATTGATGATAGAAGATGGAATTCTCGGTGGTATTTAGTCAAAATGGAAGTTCTCCCCTCTCAAGAATCAACTCGAGAATGCAGTGTTATACCAATACAAAGGCATCATGGATTTTTTCTTTTTGGGAATTGAGTGAAGTGTTGTTTTTCAGATTTCCTATTTGAAAGGTTTTAAAATGAATGTGTTGGTGTCTGAATTCGTATGTGTGATACATCCCAATTATCAAGAACAAAACAATTTTTGATCAACTCTACTAAAGGAAAGGATAACTTTTCTTGTTATTTTCTCTATGGAAAATATACAATTGCAATTATGTAGTGAGGTGATCAAAGAATATGAAGCCAAAAAATGTAGGAAAATAAAAACACTACTACAGACATGTATTAAGCGGTCATTTCATAAAAAATATTATGCCATCTTTCTGGATTAGGGGGATAGTTGAGATATTTGTCAACATATTAAATTTTTTTTCTGTTGTGATTTCTTTTCACACTTTGGACAAATACTCACTTTTGTACCAAATTTTGTGTTTATGTTTGCATTTTTCATAAAAGGTCTTTTAATAAATAAAATTACATGAATTTATTCCTCAGCCCTGGATCTTCTCTGAAAGAAATGTATAAAAATCCTACAAGAACAGATAGGAGTCTATATGCATTTAAAGTGGTGGGGTCCTTAGGCAATGTGGAATCCTATAAAGCATTAAAAAAAAGATAAGCAAATTTCACTCTATAAATAGCATGGTAAAAGATGACTTCAGTAAAGTCAATAGAAAATTATAAATTTTGAAAAATATGTTTGCAACCGGGATAGCACAGAGTGTTAATATCGAAACTGTATAAGGAGATCTTAAAACCAATAAGAAGAGAATGCACAAACCATTTGAGAAAAAATAACATAAGATGTGAAGAGGCAGCATTTCTTTTAAGCACATGTATTAGGCCAGAAAGCACATTGTAGCAGTTAATTTAGGTTTAATATTACACAGACCCAGAAGTCTGATAACAATTAAGTCAGAGAATGGGAGCATAATAACCAGAAGAACCCATTCACATGGGAACATGAAACACATCTAAATAACTCATGGGCCAAAGAATCCATCATGGAAATTAAGCAATTCTTGAGAATTGGACAATAGTAAGAATACCTCATATCAAAATTTGTGGGCGGGGCGGGGGGGCTCCTGGGTGGTTCAGTTGGTTAACCCTCTGACTCTTGGTTTTGGCTCGGGTCATGATCTCAGGATCCTGGGAAAAGTTGTGGGAATGTCCCTAAAGCTAGAGCCTTAAATCTTTATGTTGGGAAAGAAGGTTAAATGAGCTAAGTGTCCACCTCCAAGAAAATTCTTAATAAGGATACGGTACCCGAAGAGGTCAGAAGGAAGAAAAAATACATAAGCACAAGTTAATAAAATAGAACACAAAGAAAATCACTCAAAAAAAAAAGGAAAATGCTTCCTTTGCTTTAATTAATAAAATGGAAAATTCTGATGTGGTTGAGCAAGAAAAGAAAGAAAAGGCTTTAATAAATATTAGGAACTAAAAGGATCACGATTGGAGATACAGTGTAGATAATGGTAAAAGAAAATCATGAATGAATTTACACCAACTAATTAAAAACTGAGATATATGGATCATTTTCTAGAAATTATTTAGTTCTGATTATATTTATCTAATTTTCTAATTGCACAAGTAACTTAACAAAAATTGTATTTCAAGAAGAACCAGAAACCAGAATTGATGTTTAACCATTACAATATTTTTTAAAATCAGTAAATGACAGTCTATTTCCTGAATTGACTCTGGGTCAGATGTTTTAGGAGCTAATTTTTGCAAAAATGAAGAAATACATTATCTGCATTTATACATAATATTTCAGAAAGTAGAAGAAATGAAGTGAGCCTCCTTAACTCCCTTTCTGAAGTTAATAATGACTTTGACACCAGACTGAAAAAGAACAGCACAAAATGTATTAGGCAATCTCTCTCATGAAAGTAAACTCAAAAATCCTGAATAAATAGTAGCAAACAGAAGTTACCACTTGATTATTTTTAAAACCATTATGATCAAGGTTGATTTATCATGAGACTTCCTGGATGATTTAAGACGAGAAAAAACGATAAATGCAATTCATCACACAAACTAATTTAAAGGATAAGAACTTTCTAAAGTACCCAAATGGACATAAAACAAGAATTTATTAAAATCCAGTATCCATCTAAGATTTGCATATACACATATGCACACACAAAGCATAGAAAGCTAAACCTTAACTTATAAATATTATCTCATTCAACACTACAAACTACTTTATGTTTAATAGTGAAATGTAGAGCCATTATTTTGCAAGTCAGGAACAATCAAAGATGAGTCCAGTGCAGTAGGAAAAGGTAGAAACAGCTCTAAAAAAGGATGAGCTAGCTTCTATGGAGGGAAAACAGATTTTATTGAATGATGCAGAGTAAAGAAATTAAGCAAGCTCTTGGATTGGAAGACATGCTTTCATAAAGATGCCAATTATTTTCAAATTAGTATATAAATTTCATGCAATTCTAATCAAAATCCAATGGGTTTTTGGTAGAACTAAAATGCTCATTCTACAATCTATATGGGAAACATAAGGCAAAAAAAAACCCCTGGAAACAAACAAACAAAAAAACCCCACATAATTCTGAATTAGAACAAGGTAAAGAGACTCACCCTACCAGATATTCATATTTATTATAAAGTAATACAAATTAAGAGAGTGTGTATCAGTGCATGGTAGAAAAAAAGCAAGTTCAGGAAAGATAATGTACCTGACACTATTTATGTCAAGCGTCAAACATACAAAAATAATATGATTTATGCACATGGAAGAAAATGTGCAATGAAAACATAAAAATATTAATAAAAGTGTAAGTTATCAGAGGCACCTGGGTGGCTCAGTCAGTTAAGCTTCTGACTTCAGTTCAAATAATGATCTCAGGATCCTGGGATCAATGGAGCCCTGTGTTGGGCTCCCTGCTCAGCAGCGAGTCTGCTTCTCTCTCTCCCTCTGCCTCTCCCCCCGCTTGTGTGTGCTCGCACTCTCTCTCTCTCTCAAATGGATAAATAAAATCTTTTTAAAAAAAGAAAGTGTCAATTTTCAAATTTCAGATTTGTAGTTCCTTTAAATGGGAAGAGAGAGGTACAAACCCACAGAGGCTATAGCTACAATTGTAATGTTTTATTTAAAAAAAAAAAATTCTAAAGCAGAGATTCCCAATTTTCTTGGTTCATAGCACCTTTATTATCTCCATTCTTTTGTGATGCTACCCAAGCTGAAAGAAACATCTAAAGGTTCCCTTTATTAAGTATTTAGAGTCCAAAAATTTTGATAGTAATGGTTGTGAGGTGTCCAATGTCCCCATGTGTCCCTTGAAAACTAAAAACATACGATGGCATTCCTACGAGTTCCCTGTGGCACACAGTTTGGGAACCACAGATTTTTAAAACAGATCTTGAAAATAATCTAAATTCAACCAAGCTAGTTGATAGATCCATGAAAGTTTGTTGTATTTTCTCTCTACTTTGATGAATTGGGCTGAGTGCTTTGCACAAGTCATTCCATTTTGTCCTCACAAAGGATCCTGTGTTCTCTTTCTGTGTGAGAAGAAACAGAGGTTTAATAAGTTGGAGGGAATTCGCTGTCACACACTTGTAAGTGCTGAGGCCTAGACTGAAGCCAGTCCTCTCTGATTGAAGGCCACCGGGTCATGCGTTAATGGGACAGACTACCACTGAACATATGTTTCAGGTACTAAACCCTGTCAGCCAAGGGAGAGTGGACATAGCCATTGTCCTTGCACATGTGGTGGGAGACAAACAGGGAAGGAGTGTAAGCACCGGGGAAAACGTGTGCTCAACCCAGTAGTGAGCAGTCAGAAGTCAGGAGGGGCTTGGGGTTGAGTTTGTGCTGAGGCTTGCAAGATAAATACACATTTGTTTATGGGGATCCACCAAAGTACAAAGACAGAGAGATAAGGAACCCTGTGGTCATTTTAAAAAGCAATGGGTTATGCCCCAATGGCCAGGGCAAATATTAAATTATTTGTAAGGAGTGCACCGTGATCTTACCCCCCTCCCTTGGCCCCCAAATTGTTAGTGACTTTGACTACTCAGAGTCCAATTCCATTTTATTTCTATCACATCTTCCCATTCCTCCCAAACAACATAAAAGCTTTACACTAAAGATACATCTTTTACATGTCGAGTGTCAGCTTACTCATTTCTGTATTTCCTAAGACCTCAGCCTATGTCCTGAATATGTTCTAAAGGAAAGAGCAATTTTGAATATTTTTTGAAATCTGGATTGTTTGGGCTCACAAGTATTAAGCTGAAGGAAAAAGGAAAGGCTCAGTGGGTTTTCATATATGCTCTAGCTGTCCTATGAATCCCCTGGGTCTTAGGAATTTACAGAAAGTTACAAGAGTCCCTGCCATCTTGATGTCAACTTCTAATGTTCCAATTGCAAAAGCAAGTGAATGTTCTCAGCAGTCCTGGCTTCAGAGGTCCCTGGGAAATAGAATTCCATTTACACAGCAAGGCTCTGGGTCAAAAATCTGCCTGGGTTAAGTGGTGACTTTCTCTCCTTTGAAATTCATTTGAGTTCTGTTTCCTGCCTGTGTAGTCCTCCCCTTCTTGTGATGACAAACCTTGGCTTACCTTTAGTCTGGGTTTTCTAGGTCTCAACACCAAACTTTAAACTGCTTGTTTTGGGGTGCCTGGGTGACTCAGTCGTTAAGCGTCTGCCTTCTGCTCAGGTCATGATCCCAGGGTCCTGGGATCGAGCCCCGCATCGGGCTCCCTGCTCGGCGGGAAGCCTGCTTCTCCCTCTCCCTCTCCCCCTCCTTGTGTTCCCTCCCTCGCTGTGTCTCTCTCTGTCAAATAAATAAATAAAATCTTTAAAAAATGATAGAGATTATTCCATCTAAAGAACATTTCTCAGGTAGGTCTTCTATCTCTCGATGTAGCTAGTGATCAAACCCAGTTGTATCACTCTCCTCCCAGAATCTTGAAACGCTTCCCCTGATTCTAGACAACTTCTCCCACCTCCTTGCATACCACCTAACCAGGCTCCAGCTCCCTGAGAACACCTGTGAACACATCCTGTGTCCACTCCCAGTCCCAGACCTCTCGCCAAAATCTTCTTCCCCTCAGTCTCTGCCCATAAAAAAGGCTCATTCTTCAAAACTAAGTTCAGAGTTCCTTAATGAAGTCTTTGCTCACTTAAACCTCATTGCCCTCCACCTATAGCTTTTTTTTTTTTTTAAGATTTTATTTATTTATTTGACAGAGAGAGAAAGAACACAGGCAGAGGGAGAAGCCCCAACATGGGGCTTGATCCCAAGACCCCGGGATCATGATGGGAGCCGCAGGCAGTTGCTTAACCAACTGAGCCACCCAGGTGCCCCACTTACAGCTCTTAACAGCTCTCTGTAAATATGTTCATTGGTATGCCAGTCACCTCATGAGTTATCAATGTGGCAGTCTTCCTCTGTCCGTCCGATATCTATCCATATCCCTAGCACCTCGAACAGAGCCCAGGTTATAGTAGATACTCGACTGATATTTATTGAATGAATGAATAATTGAATGATTCTTTTCTAAAATATACCAGAACGGACAGGGAAATTATTTTTAACTTTTGCACATTAAAAGCTTTTAAAACTCCTGACGTCCAGACTCCACCCAGAACCAGTGAAATCAGAACTTCTCAACTGATGTTTGGGTTGAGCCCAGGCATGGGTATTTTGTAAAGCTCCCCAGGTGATCTCAAGGTACAACCAAGGTTGAGAATCACCTCCATGGCAATGGTTCTCAAAGTGTGGTCCCAGGACCAGCATTAGAATATTACTATCCTCTTATTTGAAATGAAAATTCCTAGGACCCACCCTATACTGTAGAATCAGAAATGGCAGGGCTGCGGGGATGGAGGGAGTTGACAAGAATCTGTGTTTTAACAAGGCCTCCCATGATACAAAGTCAAGTTTGAGAAGGACTGTCTTAGTGGTTTACTTTAAATAAGTTATAGAGACTGTGTGTGAAGGAATCCCTCCCACCTTTTTCTTCTAATTTGATTCTGGCCCCTATTTCTTGCATATGGCTGTGCTTGCAGACAAACAACAAGCCCCTTTTAGTTGAAGATTTTTTTTTTTCCAATCTAGTTTTGTCTTACGATCAACATCAACTTATGGTAAAATAGCTTACCTATTTTATGTGTTTTTTTTTTTTTTTTCAATCCTTAAAAAAACCAGAGAAGTATTCTCATGGCTATTTTTTCAAATCCTGGAACAGAAATGAACAAAACCCAACATACATGGAACTTGTCCCATATGCCAGGCATGGTGCTGAAGTGCCCCATCATCTTACAATAAATCTAAGACATCCATCCCACAGAGGCGGAAAGAAAGGCTGGAAAAAATAGGATGAGTCCACAGGGACAGAGCAGAGATGTGAACGCAGATCTGTCCTACCATCCAGTCGTTCTCAGGATTCTGATGACCCCCATTTTGTTATTTTGCCCATAATCCCATAGTTTTCTTTCTTTTTTTTTTTTTAAAGATTTTATTTATTTTTGACAGAGAGAGAGAGTGTACAAGCAGGGGAAGAAGCAGGCAGAGGGAGAGGGAGAAGCAGGCTCTCCGCCGAGCAGGGAGCCCGATGCGGGGTTCGATCCCAGGACTCTGGGATCACGACCCGAGCCGAAGACAGACGCTTAACCATCTGAGCCACCCAGGTGCCCCAATCCCATAGTTTTCATGAGGAAAATCGGCTGCTCTCAAGAATCCCTGGCTAGCTCTCAAACAGAGGTGGTCACTTTGAGCACATTAAGTACTCACGCTGTTTCCTGCTCATTTGCAGTGGAATACACTCAGGGCTTTCTTTTTCTCTAAGACCTTGGAAAGAAACATGGTTTCACAATGCATCTAGGGTTAAAAGGACAGTTTTCTTCTAAAATGTCTACTTCTCTGAAACTCACACGCTTTGTTCCAAATCTGTGGTCTGAATTCTTGGATTCATTATTCACATGCTTCCTTTTTGAATCGTGAACCTTAGTAAAGTTGTACAGGCTCTGTGCTAGGCTCTGTGGGGGACCAGCAGTGAAAAAGACAGACAAACCCCACTTGCTCACCTTCAAGAAGAACCGTATACATAAAACTAACCAATGAAGACACTAGGTCTAGATGTTATGACTGTCTTATCCAGGGCAATAAGATAAGAAGAGGACCTCTATGAGTTCAATTCTATAGTGTCTTGTGTGTACGTCTTAAGAGGTCTTTTGAACAGAAAGATCTTTGAACCTATGCTTCTCTATTTTAGTTTTTTGCGGAACCGGTATGGATGGTGTTTATTTTGGGAAATAGAGTAAATATTCCCAAGTTTGGAAGAGTCAGCCTATCAGAAGATGCAAACCCAACATTCCATTTCTAAAACAGGACACCTCAATCATCAGACCTCTTTCTCTGGGGAATGGCCAGCCAGCGTCTTCAGCAATTCTACCAGTCAGAGGAGAAATTTCCGTGACTTCCGTGGGCCATAAAAATCTGATACCGTCAGCAAACTGGAAGGCATTTCCAGTGAAGGTGGCTTCATATACAAAAGCAGCAGAACTGAGTACCACAAGCTCATGGCAAACCGCCAGGCCTGTTCCAGGACCCAGCCCTGCTCAGTGATGCTTATTCATCTGGGAGACGAATCCTAAATCTCAAATCCAAGCTGTGGGGCAAATAAGGCACCCAGGGGAGACTTTCTGTGCACCTGAGCACTCAGAGACACGCTCCACTTGCAAACACGTGAAAGAACCTGAAAAAGTAATCTTTTTTTAAGTCTTTAAAACATGAGAGAGCTGACCAAGACAGGGAGGAATTGCTAAGCCAATATGACAGAGAAACTGCTTACGTGGATAGGTACATCAACTTGGAAGAAAGGTTTGCCCTAAGGGTACTTGTCAAGCCCAGAAATTTTTAGATTTCCTACTGACAGCCTAAGGGGGCAAAGAGGATAGAAATGACAGGTTTGGCAAGGTCTTTTTTTTACAGTAATGGAACTGTTCTAAAATAAGCTTATTGTGATGGTTATATAATTCTTTATATATGCTAAAAATTCGTGGACTTGTACACTTAAAATGGATGAATTGTATGATATGTGAATTGTATCTCAATAAAGGTTGGGGGGGGGAACTCAGTGAAGTGAGATCACTTTCTATTTGAGGGCAAAGTTAGGGGGAAACTGTCTTCTAGAAGCTGGCTGGCCTCCCCCTTCCCCACCCCAACTGATCTGCTCTGTTGCCAGGCACATGTTTACCTTAGAGACAGAGCACCCCCCCCCCCAAGGGTTCTGAGCCTCAGTTGAGACCCATAGAACACTGGCCCTTGGAGGCAGAGCTGTGGAGCCCTACACAGCCATGGAGGGCCTGCTGCCTGCCATCAGATCCACTTTCCAGTTGGTCCTAGAGCCCCTGTGGGGTGCCCTGCTGGTGATTTCTGAAAGCTGGAGACATGTTTCAGTTCTCCATGAGTTTCCCTGGGACATGCTGGCATATAATGTAATACTGGTTTTGACAGCGAAGAAACAACACATTTGGAGAAGTGTGAAGGTGCTAGGCAAAAGGTGTTTGGCCCACGCTAAAGTCTGTGGAAAAGGTAGTGGGAATATGGGACCAATGACACAAGCTGATGATGCCCTAGGGCTGCCCGGGGTGGAGGCCAGTCTTCCCACATTACAAACCTTATGCTTCTCAGCAGTAAGTACTAACCGCTGTAGGCTGGCACTTCAGAACACCATTGACTTTCTGAAAATGGCGCAGAAGACCCAGCCTCCTAAACTTTCCCAAGTGACTGGTGATAGACCCATCTTAAGAATGTCAGAGAAGAATGGAAAACAACTTTGGAAGAAAATAATGGACGATTTGAATGGAAACACTGACGTTCTAGAGAGTCCAGAACTGCTCGCCCAAGAAATCGCGAGATGGAAGCAGAGACTCCAGGAAACGGAGCAGGAGAAAGAAAGGCTAGAGCAGTCGAACGCAGGAATGCAGCGGGCTCTGAAAGATAAAGTCAGCCAGTTAATACCACTGGGTGAAAACCTTCTGAAGGCCATCCCCTGGCCTTGTCTCCTTGGAGATCTCTTGGGTCACGTCAACTGGGAAGTCAAGCAAAAGAGGGAAGCAGAAAATGACAATCAGCCGATCCATCAGTCAGAGGGTGATCTGAAGGGTGTCACTGACGATGCTGATTCCAATGTGTCCCTTCAAAGTGCTGAAGAGAAAAATGAGGAACTAGCCAGACAACTGTGGGAAGAAAAGCGAATCAATGATGAGCTTATGGGACAAATAACAGATCTTCGAGCCAAGGAAGCCTCTTTGCAGACGGAAAATTCACAGCTTCAAAGTGAGATTCAGCAGTTGAAACGGAAGCTTCAACTTCTGCCTCAATTATATCAAGAATACACCAGGGAACTTGAGAGAAAATCATTGGAGAAGGAAGCGCAGTGCTCAGACATTGAGAAGAGTCTTTCCTACACGTGTGGAAACATCGAGTCCGCAACTCAGATTCGCAACTTCTACAAGAAGATGGCCGAAGACACCCGCAGAGAACTGGAGGAGAACACCTCGCACTGTCTAAAGGACATCCTCTTCTATGCGAATAAAGTCCAGGAGAGCTGGATGGCAGCTGTGCTCACCGAGCGAAAAGTCAAGGAGCTAAGGAAAGAAAATGATCACATCAGGCAAATGTTGGCCAAAGCGGAGTTCAACTTCCCGCCTTTCCCAAGTGGCCGTTTTGCTCCTGCTCCCCCACAGGCAGCCCACGGAAGCCCAGAAGTGTCAGGGGACCCCCTGGATCCTCAGCACCCCCAGGAAGGAGAAGAGCCATGCCGCGAGGGCTCACGCATCCAGGGACACCCGCAGGTTTGACTGAGCTCACTGCAACCCGGTCCTGAACGCCCACAACCACGGCATAACATCTGCATGTGTTTTCTGTCTTTGAAGTAGTTTTCACTTATCTCTTTTTGGTTTAGATACTGCTATTTAATTGATATTACAATTGCTTTTATTTAAGTAGATTTAGCATTATAGTTTTCAGATAGTATTTCTCCAGTAAAGTGTCATTTCCTGTAATTCTTACAAATATATTGTTTTCACATCATCAGACCCTCTAGAATTAGATAATATTAAGTATTGTATTTTGATTTAAATTAAAGATCCACAATTACTTTAACAACTATTGAAATTTGGCATGGATACAAACATTTAAAATAACATTTTTCTATGGCATGAGCATTTTTGTAGGCCATGTTGAAACTCACGAGCATGTATTAGAAGTCTGTACAAGTAATTTAATATATATCTGAATAAATTTTGATTTAAAAAAATTGGAAAAAAAAATCCACTATTCCAACTTCATAATATTTTGATTAGACTAGCTTTAAATTCATAAATTAACTTATCGTAGTTTAAGGTTTACAATTTTTTTCTCCTCTTCTTAACTTTTTTAAACGTTTTTCTTTTGTTTAAGATATTGTTTGCTCTTTAGACGTTTCTAAATTTTATGCAGTGAAAATGAAGGTTTTCCCTTGATGGCAAGCAAACACACACACACACAGCCCACCATGCCGATTCCAAGGCACCCTGAGTCGGTATGGCAGGAACCGAGGATAATAGAACAGTAAAGAAAGCTGCAAAATTGTAAAAAAAATTTAAAGAAAGAAAGAAAGAAACCATGCTCACACAATTTGTATAATATACCTAACTCATATACACACAAAAGGAGAGTTGCCCAGAAAGTGAGGAAAAAGCAGGGGGAGACTCCCAGATGCTAACAACAGGGGAAGCTCTTCCCAGCCCTGGGACTGCCTGGAGGGAGAAGGGGGGTGCAAGTGGGGGGCTGTCCTCAAGGAAGACAAAGATTTGCTGCAGGTACACATGACAGCCACCAGAGGGCATGGGAGCGCAGGCCAGGGGAGTGCACAGCAATAACTTGGAGAAGGACCAGCACACTTGGGTCTATACAATCTAAAGTGTGTGTGTGTGTGTTACTGCATTAATTCATATCCGTTTATTTAGTACAGGCAGATCTCAGAGATCGTGCAGATTTAGTTCCAGGCCACCACAATAATGCAAATGCCACCATAAAGCAAATAATTCAATAATTAATATTTTTCTGGAAGTCATTTTTTTTCTGGTTTCCCAGTGCACACAAAAATTATGTTTATTACACTACACTGTCATCTAGTAAGTGCACAATAGCATTATCTCTAAAAAAATAAAAATTAAACCATGTTGAATTAAAAAATATTTTCTTGCTAATAAATGCTAACCGTCGTCTGAGCTTTGAGCACGTTGTAATCTTTTAGCTGATGGAAGGGTCTTGCTTCAGTATTTGCTGACTGATCAGGGTGGTGGTTGATAGAAAGCTGTGGCAATTTCTTCAAAGAAGACAACTACGAAGGTTGCCGCCTCAGCTGACCCTTCTTGTCACAAAAGACTTCGCTGTATCGGGCAGCGCTGTGGAGGGATGTGAAGAAATTGGAGCGCTGTTGGGTGGGAATGTGAAACACCATAGCTGCTGTGGAAAACAGAGTGGAGGCTCCTCCAAAAATTAAAAAGAGAGATACCATATGATCCGGTAATACCACTTCTGAATATGTATCGCCCAAAACTGAAATCAGGATCTGAAAGGGGTACCTGCACTTCTAGTTTCATAGAGCACTATTCTTCGTAGCCCACAAGAGAAAGCCATACAAATGTCCACCAACGGATGGATGGATGGGCTCAGAGAATATGGTATGAATGAGTAAAGAAAACGTAACATTATTCTGAAAAGAGAAGGAAATTCGGTCACACGCTACAATATGGATGAACCTTAAGGATAGTATCCTACGTAAAATAAGCCAGTCTTACACACACACACACACACACACACACACACACACCAGATATTGTCTGATACCTCTTATATGAGATCTCTAAAGTTGGTGAAAAATAAAATAAAAAATAAAGCAGTCCAACTCCTACAAACAGAAAGTGGACCCGTGGCTGCCACGGGCTGAGGAGTGAAAGGAATGGGTGGTTATTGCCTGGGTATAGAGTTTCAGATTTGCAAGATTAAAATTTCTAGCAATCTCCTGCTCAACTTTGTGAATTTAGATAATAATACAAAACTACCAAACTTAAAAAGAATTAAAAGGGTAGATTTCATGTCATGTGTTTTTTACCACAATTTGAAAAAAAAAAAAGAAAAGGAAATGTGAGATTTGGGATTTGAGTGGTGGGGAATTAGACTTGAGTTCTGTCTCCGACCAATGACTTCACCTCTCTACGTTTCGATTGAAGGAGTTGATCTAAATAATTTTTAAAGGTTCTACCCAGTTCTAAAATCTAATTGCTTTATAATTATAAAGAGAATATCTTAGCCATTGACTCTAAGACAAAGACCTCTATAGTACAAAATGTTGACCTCCTTATCTTCCAAAAAATCCCTCCACTACACCTTGTCAGTCGTATCAGACAACCAATTCACATTGGATGCTCAGTGATCAGCATCTCACTAAAGTAATTCATGCTGAAAAAAACATGATGATAACTTGAAAAAGGACGTTTACCTCAAGCCGAAGGAGGACCAAATTTTAAATATTCATATTATGCTCATTATATTTTTGATCACTAATCTTTACTGGATGGGTATGAGAAAGATGAGAGCAAAGGTCATTAGAAGAAAGAAAACTATCTCTGAAATGACCCTGATATCAGGTGAAGATCATCTGAATGCAGGAAGTACTAGAGGGATGGAAAGGAAGGAGCAGAATTACGACAGGTTGAGGATGGAACTTGGTGGGTATTAGACAGCAAAGGATCAGAGGATTTTCTAAGGTTTCAGTCTGGAGGGATGGGGGTAACAATGAAACAAGCAATGTTTGTAGAAAGGAAGGTGCCTATGTCGAAACACACAGGAGAGAGATTGGGTCCTGGGATGAAGAGGCATCCTGGGGAGACTGCATGGGTACTTCTACATAGTGTTTGAAGAGAGACAAGAGCAGCAAGGCCTGGACCGATCCTTGGGGCACAGCGGCAGTTAAGCCAAAATCCTCACACTTGCAGCAGGTGTCTTCGGTGTTACAGAGTGTAATGAATAAGAAAGCTTATGAACGAGGAAGAAGAGGCCCTGGCAGGGGTGTAAACAGGGAGGAGGAAGTAACCAAGACAGAGAAATGAAGCCAAAGGGGCCAAGGGTGAGTCAAAAGAGCGCCCTGCAGCAGAAGTCAGAGGAAGGGGCTGGTGGGGAGGTGTTGGTTAGTGTATCTTTGCTGCCAGAAACGTATGGGAAGGAGGACATCCAAAGTGAGAAAATTCCTGAAAAGGCAGGAAGGGAAAGATTTCCAGGCTCAGACAAGAGAATCAAGTTTGGAAAACGAGGAGGGAACGGTGGAAGGATGCGTGTAGAAAGAAAGGTTATTTGTTGGAATGTATGGCCACAAGCCACAGCAAAAGAACTTTGCTAGCTCAAGTAGAAAGGAATTTATTTGGAAGGCTTTGGGGCAACTCCCAAAATGCATGCGAAGACCAGATAACCAGACTGGGCAAGAGGGCTGAACCAAGGGAGACTGGGCCTAAAAAAGACAGGTGAGCTCCAAGCACAGCATGAGCTTGGGTTAGGCCCCATCACTGGTACTAGACACATACCAAGAACACAGGTGTCATCTGGTCTCCTCTACGGTCACCTCAAAGCTCTGAAATCCCCAACTGTCCTCCCAAGATTCAAAAGCCCGGTGCCAAGTGTCTTCTTAGCTAACCCTCCATTATCTACCCACTCTCCCCCCGCCATGACTTCTAAGAGCACCTGACTATTCCGCTTTCTGAGACATACTTGATGTCCCACCAGATACCCAGGGCAGACATTCTTTACAAAAATAAGGCTCTTACAAAAACAAAATAAAACAAATGAACCAAAAGCCTCAAAGAGTCAAAAGTAGTCAAAACAAGAGACACTTGTCTACCACTTCCCACCTCGTCAATTCCCAGACCTGCATTTCAAAACCAAAAGCAAAACAACATATATGATGCAAAAGTCTTCTGCCTCACGTAAAAACAGTCTGCCTTCGTACCGCCGAAAACACTCTACTTCCCAGAGCAAGCCATTAAAATCTCTCCACTCTATCCAAGCTCCAGCCCCAAGACCCCCGACTGACACCCTTTCCTTTGGTTTGCATTCTCTAGCAAGCTTGTTCTGGTATTTTGCAAACCACAAAGCAGTGACAAAGTCAGACAACACTAATTCATGTGTAAACTTGGTGGAAAGAGATTGAAAAGGAAGTTAAAACACTGAGATGATACAATAAGGCAGGAAACTCTGGGTAATGGCTTTAGTTCTCTTCTCTGTGGCAGGTCTCCGCTGTGGGTAACATCAACGGCTTCCCTACGCCAGAGCCCCCTCCACGTCTACTTTGCCTTCAGCCAGCACTTTTGCAGCTGGGGACACTTAATCCTCAGGGTGAGCCTGTGACCCTCAATGTCACACATGAAGATGTTGGCTCTGGGTCATCCTGCGTGTATAGGATTACAACAGCCTTTCAGAACTGCCTTTCACTAACTTTTTCTTTCTTTTTAAAACATCCTTTGGTTTTATATTGGGCAAGAACAAAAATAAGATTACTTGATAGTAAATTGCCCCTACCGTACAATTACAAAATGCTGCTCTTTACCACATTGTAAGATTTCAATACGCAGCCAGCCTATTTCTGATTTCTTCATGGGGACTAATGTGATATAATAACAAAGATGGCTGTATCCTCACCAGGTAATTCAAATCCCCACTTAAATCCTCCACAAGTGGCCCCAACTTTTCTCTTGTCAAAATAAAGACTAAGACGCAAGATGGTTTAGGAACAAATGAAAACTCCATCGCCTTCAACCGAACTCTAGCTCTATCTGTGCAAATAGTAAGCAGTATTTCCCTCTGATTAAACCATCTTTCATTTAAAGAACTATTTCACACTTGAAATTCTCATGCCATATGCAACTGTTATGGGATAAACTGCGTTCCTCCAAAATTGATGTTGATGTCCTAACCCCAGGTAACTCAGAATGTGAATGTATTTGAAGATAGGGCCTTTTAAAGAGTGATTAAGCTAAAAGGAGACAATTAGGGTGAGCCTAATCCAATCTGACTGATGTCCCAATACGAAAAGGAAATTTGGACACACAAAGGGACACCAGGGCCATATACACAGAGAAAGAAGGCAGCCATTTGTACGCCAAGGAGCAAAGCCCCAGAAGAAACCAAAGCTACCTCTACCTTGATCTTGGATTTCCAGGCTCCAGACTGTAGGAAAATACGTTTCTGTTGTTTAGCCCCCAGTCTGTGGTACTTTGTTATGGCAGTCCTAGGAAACTCATACAGCAACCCGTACAAAGAGACCAACTGAATTATTAGTAAAGAAAACAATGTATGAATTGCCATCTACTTTCATTGGTGTTTTAAATATTTTTCCCATGTCATGAGTGGATGGATTTTGTAATTCCCAGTAGGAAAATATACCTGAAAAGCCTAATGGCAAATCAGTTGTAAAATGTTTTTGCTGTGTCGGGGCAGGCAGTAAGGACTGTCTTCGAAGTCCCCCGACTTACTTTATTAGAAGGCCAGATAGATGCTGGCTGCTTGCATGACTGTGTCCCTCGTTAAGTGATCTGTGTTGTTTTTCTTTCAGCAAAGGCTTTATTTGTTTAAAAGACATGAGTCTTGACTTCCAAATTCAAGTGACCATTTGCAGATAAGATTCGTAAGTGTCCTAGGTCCACTGCCCCCACCTCAGACTCTCAGACAGGGAGTGTTGTACAGGTGACTTATGAATGAAGTAATCCCAAAGGCAAATTAAGTCAGAAGATCAGGAAAATAAAAAGGAGGAAGCCAAATAAGGACATGTCTTCAAGCAACGTTTTACAGATAATCACTTCAGGTTTATCCCACGATGAGGATCACTGGATCATGAGAGTGTAATTTGCACCTCAGCCCTGTCCTGACCCAAGGCAACAGCCATGGAACTTTCCAACTCCCAAATCCATCAGTCACAGGCTTAGGGGAGAGGAAATTGCCAGACTCTACGAGGCCAATCCTTTGGGGGGAAAAAAAAGAGCTTCAGAGGCTGTCTATTGGGACCAAAAGTGCCTCAAAGTCCTGGGGCCCCAAAAGTAAAATAAAAGGGACTTGAGGACGTCTGGTGGGAATACCAGCATTATACATCACAGTAAACACTGAATCATTCTTTTTCTTCAGCTCATCTGGAAGATTATGGGTCATATTCTGGAAAGTCACCTAGACTTTTGGGGTCTGCATTGCTTTAAGAACTTCAGCATCACTCAGATTTTTATTAGGTCCAGATATTCCTATCATTTCTACCATGCCCCGCCTCCTATTCCAGGCATTCCTTCCTCAGGGAAACCAGCTGAAATGAGCTACCTGAGCTATAGAGTCTCTGTGTTCCCTCTTCCTCTGCCCCGCGCCCCACCTTCTTCTCAAACCTTCTTCACCCGGCCCATCCTCTTTCTGAGGGTCTCTCTCTCTCTCTCTCTCATCACATCCTTCACTCCTACTCTCTGATGTTCTACATTTTTCTGGACTCTTGGTTGGATTTCTTTCAGCACTGTGCTGGCATCCTTATTGTAATCTGGTTGACAAACAAGAACAGTATCATGGGCTGACTTTCCGCAGGGTCTTAGAAGACTGCGTGCTTTCTCCCGCCACCCCGGGCTGGGTTGAATTAGGACTTACATTCAGGTCTCTGTCATGGCCTCCAGTGGGAGCATACACGTTTTGCAGTCTGAAAAGTCCCTTGATTTCTTGGCCTTTATATTGACTAATTGAGAATTTGGCTTAATAGGATACAGCAAAAGTAGGCATAAGAGAAATGTGAGTCATATGCTGATACAATTTATCTGTGCCTGTGGAGCCTGCTCAGGCCTAATCTTTACATAGTGCTTGGATAGGGTGACGCTTTGCTGAATGGAATAGATACACAGGTCATAATGAGTAACTCAGGGCCTAGGGTCACCTGGTTTTCCATAACCAGGAGTTCAGTTTTTATCAAGGCCCAATATCAACCCCAAAGCTCTTTCTGTAGAAGAGAAGAAATTCCTGCTAAAAAGTAACTGGACTAAATCCTCAGTGGTCTGAGATTCTCCTCTTGGGGTTTGTCATTGTCTCCTCCAGTATCTTGATATACTTCCAAAACTTTAAGTGCCATTTATTGGATCTGCTTAGACTGCAATCTGGACCGTCTAGGGAAAATTGTTCTGGATCCCATTCCAATTGGGACACTGTATTAATTTTCTAGGGCTGTTCTGTTGTAACAAATTACCACAAACTCAGTGGCTTCAAACAGCAGGAATTTATTCTCGCACTGTTCTGGAGGCCAAAAGTTAAGCATCAAAGAGTTGGCAAGGTTGGTTTCTGCTAGAGGCTCTGACGAGAATCTGCTCCATGCTCCTCCCCTAGATGTTGGTGCCTGTGGCAATCTTTGGCGTTCTTGGCTTCTAGATGAATCACTCCAATCTCTGCCTCTGTCTTCCCATTGGCCTCCCCTCTGGGTCTGTTTGTATCTTTCCCTTTTCTTATAAAGATATTTATCATTGGATTTAGGGTACATGTGTTTATAAGGGTGATCTAAATCTAGGATGGTTTCCTCTAAGATCCTTGACTTAATTATGTCTGCAAAGACTCCTTTTCCAAATAAGATAACATTTACGGGTCTTGGGATTTAGGACGTGGACATATATTTCAACCCACCATAGAATTTTTTCTGATTACTCAGTTATTAGCTTTAAATATCCATCCAAATCTAACATATATTCTTACTAGCCCACAATACAAGGTGGAGGAAACAAAGGAAACCTGTCTTTTACTTTGGAAAAAAATACCCCAACATCTCTAAGACTATGAGGTAGTAGGGTTTTCACAGAATTTATGTCCCTTTCCATGACATACATAAGTTTTACTAAGGCCAAAGAATTTTCTTGTATTCATATTCTAGCAGCTCATGTCACCAGTATATTTGGCCCATGTAATATGTTATGAATGAGTGAGACAGTCATGCCTCTGTAGACTAAATTGTGGCATGGAGCCGAACAGTTGAAATAATTCTGAGGTAAGATGGTTATGACATGCTGTTAGATATCTACCTACGTAAAATAAACTATCCCAGTGGATCAACAGGAGCACTTTTATTGCTTTGCTCCTCGAAAGAGATCACCTCCAAATAATAAATGCAATTGGAGTTGCCACCTGCTAAGCTTTAACAATTCATTTTCATTCTCCAAGACCAATCCAAGATCCGTTGACCTGGCCAAACCTGAGAGTTAAGTAAAAACAAAATAGAAATCACCATCCTCACATCTTGAGCCTTACTTAATGCCCATCACCCAATGTGATGAGCACTGGGTCTTACACACAACCGATAAATTATTGAACACTATGTCTGAAACTAATGATGTACTATATATGTTGGCTAATTGAATTTAAATAAAAATTAAAAAAAAACATCATCCTCATATTTTCCCAGGAAAAAATTTTTTGGGGGTAGCATTAAATTTAGACATTTCTCCATAGAAATTGTAGTATCTTTGCTTTATTAGTTTGATAGCTAAAGGGAGCTCCATAGGCTTCAACTTGGCTCTTCTTACCTTAATAGCTCTTGTATCAAAATCTGGAAAGCCAGTTCTTCCAGGATAGAGGGTATACATAGCAACTACATGCTCACCAACCAGATAATTGATTTTGTATCAGATAAAAGGGTTTGTGATCTACTAAAAGTATGAGAAGCATTTGTGAATCAAAACTCCATTTGTTTCTTGACCCTTGTAAGACTCTATTATGACCAGTGCAAAGCAATGGTACACTGAGATCCCAAGAACTGATGTTACATATAGCCAGTGTCCAGTGACCCTCGGAAGATTTGAGTAGCTCATTCTCTTTAGGGGGAAAAACAAAAAAACCTGCTACATAGCTGAAGGGAAGTTAAATAAAAGATTTAATCTGTGTATTTCTGACTTTTTTTTTTCAAAACCTCAAAGGTACTCAGTTTGAGAATCAGGCAGTGAGGTATGACATTTTGATCCAAATTCTATTCTCTCCAGACCAGGAGCTAATTTTCAATTATAAGAACCACGAGAAAGGGGATTTCCACTTTGGAGAAGATGGACTCTTCCCAATATTTTTCAATATGGACTCTTCTCAGTATTTTTCTCTGTTCCTCTTACTAAGTACAACTAAAAATCCTGGATGTCTTCTCTATTTAAAGGAGAAACAGAAAAATCCACAAATACAGTTGGAGACTTCAACACCCCTGTCAACACTTGATGAAACAACTCAACAGAAAATCAGCAAGTATAGAGAATACAAGATACCCTCAACCAATAGGATCTAAATGACATTTATACAATATTCCACCCAGCAACTGCAGAACACACATTATTTAATTGCCTGGGAGACACATACCAAGATAGACCATGTTCTGGGCCATAAAACAAACCTGAACAAGTTTAGAAGAACTGCAGTGATACAGAGTGTGCTGTCTGACCACAGCAGCATGAAACTAGACATCACTCATGGAAAGAAAACAGGAAAATCTTCAAACACTGAGAAACTAAAAACACACTTCTAAATAATACATGGATCAAAGAGGATGTCTCAAGGGGGAAAAAAAAAAAAATTAACCTGCATGAAATTATGTAAACCCCTCATTCCTTCTTTTCAGCTCTCTGGGGTATGAGGGCAGCTGTCTCATTCTATCTTTCTGGAAGATTCCATGCCCAGTGAGCCTTCTAATGATAGAGACACCATGGCCCCAATACTGACTCTCAGTGGGCACTTTTTTCCATATTACCACATGCAATAATTACATCAGTTATTTAAATATTTAAATGTGGCTTTCAGAATCCTGTTTCTTAAGAGAAAAGAAATTTTATTACCTTCAGCCACACCTCAGCCAGATAGACAACCCCAGATAGCCACTGCTGTTCTATCCCCTTAGATTATACTGCCTTCAAGACACTCCTGGATCCCACACTGTAGATCACTGGGTGTAAGGACACTTGGTTTCATACAGTGGAGCCCAACTCTGCCTATGGAGACTTGGTAACTTCCAGAACTGATGGGAAGCTGGGTAACCAGGCTTTGAAACTCAGCTGGGATGAGGAGAGACCAGACAACAGTGAGTATAAGCATCTTCTTCCACAGAACTATCCTTTTAGGACATCTCCACCAGCGACACTATCACTAGACCTCAACATCATCATTGCAGGACTCCTGATGCTTCCATAGCGCCCCCCCACCCCCGAATAATGTTCCAACTCTCTCTACAGGACACGACCACTCATTTAGGAATAAACGTCCCAGACAAGAACATCCATCTGGCCCCCATGCCACCAA
The DNA here is from genome assembly GCF_964656455.1 of Halichoerus grypus. Classification (NCBI taxonomy): domain Eukaryota; kingdom Metazoa; phylum Chordata; class Mammalia; order Carnivora; family Phocidae; genus Halichoerus; species Halichoerus grypus. The sequence continues at coordinate 19,583,084 of NC_135719.1, read as the reverse complement.
GTCAGGATTCACAACTGCATTTACTTGCTTTCACCCTAATAATTATGCTGTCTTGTTTCCCAAGGATGGCCTTTAAGATCTCGGTAAATTCGAAGTGTGGAGGTAAATGATGGGTGGATAGAGGAGATGAAATTGATGGGCTAAAGAAGGTGGATTAAAAATAATCTATTATTAAATTCTTTATTTGCCTCTACCCATTCATTGGCAGAAGGGATGGAATGCCCAGGCCAAATTTTATGGTGAAATTTACTGTATTACCTTACTGAAAAGACCAGGAGTAGATCTGACTTTAATTGATAATTAATCCAGAGTTCAACGGTCCAGACCTTGGTTTTTGTCTGCTTCTCAGAATCCATCCCCTCACCTACACCTCAGACTCAGTCTTCTACTCCACATGGTGACAAGAAACCTGCTGCTTCCCTGGGGTCCTGGTCCTCTCAGCTTTAAGCCAAGTAATAATAAGAAGAAGGGTCTCAAGGGTCTCTTTCATTTGAGTTCAGCAAACCCTCAGTGTTTCTCACTATGTTAGCCCCGAACACATTCCCTAAACCCTAACCTGTCACCACAGTCAATATGATGTTCTGCATTGATTGGCCAGGCTGGTCCAATTCCTAACTTTTGGAGGGGTCTAGAGCAAGATTATAAGTAGAGGCCCCTATAATATATGTCAAATTATTTTAAAATTATAAATCAAATGACATGTTAAATAAAATATATTCTACCCTCTTAACAATATACTTTAACAATAACCTGGGAGGAAGGTCTGCATTTAGAATTCTTAGACTCCTTAGAGGCCTGCTCTGGAATATGGGCATCATGGAAAAGGGTAGCCCAAAGCCTGATGAATTCTCTTTCCTTTCTTGCCTCTGTCCTATGGCCTGATGAATTATCTTTCTTTTCTTGGCTCTAGCCTGTAGCCATATGTACACATGTGGTCACTCTGGCATGCACATCCATACTTGGTCCACAATGCCACAAACAGCGAGCTATTAACCACCCCGGTGAGCACATACCAGCTGCCTTGTCTGCTCTCAGGAGAGGGAAGAGGCCACCATGTGACTTGGAAGCAGGTAGAGATGTTTAGGCAGGTCATTCTGGGATCCTGGTTACTTAGATCTAGAACATGGACAAAAATGGGAAGTGGGGGGTCCTGTTGGGCATATCAACTGGGCTCAGTGTATTCTCCACAGTGCAGAAGAATATGATGCAGGAAGGCTGAAGCAGGACCCAAGATAGGGTCCTACTTGCACAGATCTGGGGGCAGTGCTGAGCAGAGGGTCAGCTTCTTGTCCTTCCTTATAGCCAGAAGTGAAATCAACACCATAGGAAGCACAGGGCCATTGAATGAAGATCTAGGAGTGGTCCTCCAGAAAGAAATTAGAGATCGCCCTCAGACTTTGGATAAATGGATATCGGGTGGCCAGGAAATAGCAAACGCCAACTGCACGCGTGACTTTAAATATGCTTTAAAATTGGACAGGTGTTTTTGGCTCCCACTTTGTTGCTCTTCTGGGTCCACTGTGGGTCAGTTTGGTTTCCTTCCAATTTAAATTTCACTGCTTGCCTCCATTAGCCCCGTGCCTTTCTCTGCTGCGCTAGTGATCCCGGGCTCTGACCCAGGCAGAGATTCCACTGGACTCTCTCATGGAACATCACCCCAGCCACAGCCCATTGCCTCTCATCCAGACGATCGTAACTGCCTCCTTGTGGGTCCGGTTCTCTGAATCCTGTTTTTTCCCTCACCCTTACACCCGACACTCTACCCCTCACTGCTGCTGCCTTCTATCAACAGACATTTTCCGTTCTGTAGTCAGAGCAAGAATCTTTTAAAAATAATTTGTAAAAACCTAAATGTTGCACCTGCTATGAAGACCCCTAGCCCTCAGGACAATGCTGCCCCTCAGTGTGGTTGGCAAAGCCTGCATGGTCTGGTCCAGGTTACCCCTCCTCAAACACCTCTCTCCGCTCTGCCCCACCGGCCCTCCCTCCCCAGTTGTGGGGGATTTCTTTCACTTCTTTGGATCTCTCTCTCTCTCTGTCTGTCTCTCTCCCTCCTTGTCTTGACTCTCTTATCTCCATAGTTTCACAAAGTATTTTCCCTCTCCTAAATCCATTTACATCTCCTTCCTTTTACTTTATTTTTTTTTAAATTTTTTTATTGTTATGTTAATCCCCATACATTACCTCATTAGTTTTAGATATAGTGTTCCATGATTCATTGTTTGTGCATAACACCCAGTGCTCCATGCAGAACGTGCCCTCCTCAATACCCATCACCCGGCTAACCCATCTTCCCACCCCCCTCTCCTCTAGAACCCTCAGTTTGATTTTCAGAGTCCATCGTCTCTCATGGTTCTTCTCCCACTCCGATTTCCCCCCCTTCATTCTTCCCCTCCTGCTACATTCTTCTTCTTCTTTTTTTCTTTCTTAACATATATTGCATTATTTGTTTCAGAGGTACAGATCTGAGATTCAACAGTCTTGCACAATTCACAGCACTTACCAGAACACATACCCTCCCCAGTGTCCATCTCCCAGTCACCCCATCCCTCCCATCCCACCCCCCACTCCAGCAAGCCTCAGTTTGTTTCCTGAGATTAAGAATTCCTCATATCAGTGAGGTCATATGATACATGTCTTTCTCTGTTTGACTTATTTCGCTCAGCATAATACCCTCCAGTTCCATCCACATCGTTGCAAATGGCAAGATCTCATTCCTTTTGATGGCTGCATAATATTCCATTGTATATATATACCACCTCTTCTTTATCCATTCATCTGTTGATGGACATCTTGGCTCTTTCCACAGTTTGGCTATTGTGGACATTGCTGCTATAAACATCGGGGTGCACGTACCCTTTCGGGTCCCTACTTTTCTATCTTTGGGGTAAATACCCAGGAGTGCAATTGCTGGATCATATGGTAGCTCTATTTTCAACTTTTTGAGGAACCTCCATACTGTTTTCCAGAGTGGCTGCACCAGCTTGCATTCCCACCAACAGTGTAGGAGGGTTCCCCTTTCTCCGCATCCCCGCCAACATCTGTCATTTCCTGACTTGTTAATTTTAGCCATTCTGACTGGTGTGAGGTGGTATCTCATTGAGGTTTTGATTTGGATTTCCCTGATGCCGAGTGATGTTAAGCACCTTTTCATGTGTCTGTTGGCCATTTGGATGTCTTCTTTGGAAAAATGTCTGTTCATATCTTCTGCCCATTTCTTGATTGGATTCTTTGTTCTTTTGGTGTTGAGTTTGATGAGTTCTTTATAGATTTTGGATACTAGCCCTTTATCTGATATGTCATTTGCAAATATCTTCTCCCATTCTGTCAGTTGTCTTTTGGTTTTGTTGACTGTTTCCTTTGCTTTGCAAAAGCTTTTTATCTTGATGAAGTCCCAATAGTTCATTTTTGCCCTTGCTTCCCTTGCCTTTGGCAATGTTTCTAGGAAGAAGTTGCTGCGGCTGAGGTCGAACAGGTTGCTGCCTGTGTTCTCCTTTAGGATTTTGATGAACTCCTGTCTCACATTGAGGTCTTTCAACCATTTGGAGTCTATTTTTGTGTGTGGTGTAAGGAAATGGTCCAGTTTCACTCTTCTGCATGTGGTTGTCCAATTTTCCCAACACCATTTGTTGAAGAGACTGTCTTTTTTCCATTGGACATTCTTTCCTGCTTTGTCAAAGATGAGTTGACCATAGAGTTGAGGGTCCATTTCTGGGCTCTCTATTCTGTTCCATTGATCTATGTGTCTGTTTTTGTGCCAGTAGCATACTGTCTTGATGATGACAGCTTTGTAGTAGAGCTGGAAGTCCGGAATTGTGATGCCGCCAGCTTTGCTTTTCTTTTTCAACATTCCTCTGGCTATGCGGGGTCTTTTCTGGTTCCATACAAATTTTAGGATTATTTGTTCCATTTCTGTGAAAAAAGTGGATGGTATTTTGATGGGGATTGCATTGAATGTGTAGATTGCTTTAGGTAGGATTGACATCTTCACAATATTTGTTCTTCCAATCCATGAGCATGGAACGTTTTTCCATTTCTTTGTGTCTTCCTCAATTTCTTTCATGAGTATTTTATAGTTTTCTGAGTACAGATCCTTTGTCTCTTTGGTTAGATTTATTCCTAGGTATCTTATGGTTTTGGGTGCAATTGTAAATGGGATCGACTCCTTAATTTCTCTTTCTTCTGACTTGTTGTTGGTGTATAGGAATGCCACTGACTTCTGTGCATTGATTTTATATCCTGCCACTTGACTGAATTCCTGTATGAGTTCTAGCAGTTTTGGGGTGGAGTCTTTGGGATTTTCCACATAAAGTATCATATCATCTGCAAAGAGTGAGAGTTTGACTTCTTCTTTGCCAATTTGGATGCCTTTGATTTCTTTTTGTTGTCTGATTGCTGTGGCTAGGACTTCCAATACTATGTTGAATAGCAGTGGTGATAGTGGACATCCCTGCCGCGTTCCTGACCTTAGGGGGAAAGCTCTCAGTTTTTCCCCATTGAGAATGATATTCGCTGTAGGTTTTTCATAGATGGCTTTTATGATATTGAGGTATGTACCCTCTATCCCTATACTCTGAAGAGTTTTGATCAAGAAAGGATGCTGTACTTTGTCAAATGCTTTTTCTGCATCTATTGAGAGGATCATATGATTCTTGTTGTTTCTTTTGTTAATGTATTGTATCACGTTGATTGATTTGCGGATGTTGAACCAACCTTGCAACCCAGGGATAAATCCCACTTGGTCGTGGTGAATAATCCTTTTAATGTACTGTTGGATCCTATTGGCTAGTATTTTGGTGAGAATTTTTGCATCCATGTTCATCAGGGATATTGGTCTGTAAGTCTCCTTTTTGATGGGGTCTTTGTCTGGTTTGGGGATCAAGGTAATGCTGGCCTCATAAAATGAGTTTGGAAGTTTTCCTTCCATTTCTATTTTTTGGTACAGTTTCAGAAGGATAGGTATTAATTCTTCTTGAAATGTTTGGTAGAATTCCCCTGGGAAGCCATCTGGCCCTGGGCTTTTGTGTTTTGGGAGATTTTTGATGACTGCTTCTATTTCCTTAGTGGTTATAGGTCTGTTCAGGTTTTCTATTTCTTCCTGGTTCAGTTTTGGTAGTTGATACATCTCTAGGAATGCATCCATTACTTCCAGGTTATCTAATTTGCTGGCATAGAGTTGCTCATAATATGTTCTTATAATTGTTTGTATTTCTTTGGTGTTGGTTGTGATTTCTCCTCTTTCATTCATGATTTTGTTGATTTGGGTCATTTCTCTTTTCTTTTTGATAAGTCTGGCCAGGGGCTTATCAGTCTTGTTAACTCTTTCAAAGAACCAGCTCCTAGTTTCGTTGATCTGTTCTACTGTTCTTTTGGTTTCTATTTCATTGATTTCTGCTCTGATCTTGATTATTTCTCTTCTCCTGCTGGGTTTAGGCTTTATTTGCTGTTCTTTCTCCAGCTCCTTTAGGTGTAGGGTTAGGTTGTGTACTTGAGACCTTTCTTGTTTCTTGAGAAAGGCTTGTATTGCTATATACTTTCCTCTTAGGACTGCCTTTGCTGTATCCCAAAGATTTTGAATAGTTGTGTTTTCATTTTCATTGGTTTCCATGAATTTTTTTACTTCTTCTTTAATTTCCTGGTTGACCCGTTCATTCTTCAGTAGGATGCTCTTTAGCGCCCATGTATTTGAGTTCTTTCCGACTTTCCTCTTGTGATTGAGTTCTAGTTTCAAAGCATTGTGGTCTGAAAATATGCAGGGGATGATCCCAATCTTCTGGTACCGGTTGAGACCTGATTTATGACCTAGGATGTGATCTATTCTGGAGAATGTTCCATGGGCACTAGAGAAGAATGTGTATTCCGTTGCTTTGGGATGGAATGTTCTGAATATGTCTGTGAAGTCCATTTGGTCCAGTGTGTCATTTAAAGTCTTTATTTCCTTGTTGAGCTTTTGCTTAGACGATCTGTCCATTTCAGTGAGGGGGGTGTTAAGGTCCCCCACTATTATTGTATTGTTGTCGATGTGTTTCTTTGCTTTTGTTATTAATTGCCTTATATAATTGGCTGCTCCCATGTTAGGGGCATAGATATTTACAATTGTAGATCTTCTTGTTGGATAGACCCTTTAAGTAGGATATAGTGTCCTTCCTCATCTCTTATTACAGTCTTTGGTTTAAAATCTAATTTGTCTGATATAAGGATTGCCACCCCAGCTTTCTTTTGGTGTCCATTAGCATGGTAAATGGTTTTCCACCCCCTCACTTTCAATCTGGGGGTGTCTTTGGGTCTAAAATGAGTCTCTTGCAGACAGCATATCGATGGGTCTTGTTTTTTAATCCAATCTGATAGCCTGTGTCTTTTGATTGGGGCATTTAGCCCATTTACATTCAGGTTAACTATTGAAAGATAGGAATTTAGTGCCATTGTATTGCCTGTAAAGTGACTGTTACTGTATATTGTTTGTGTTCCTTTCTGGTCTATGTTGCTTTTAGGCTCTCTCTTTGCTTAGAGGACCCCTTTCAATATTTTTTTTGTAGGGCTGGTTTTTTATTTGCAAATTCCTTTAGTTTTTGTTTGTCCTGGAAGCTTTTTATCTCTCCTTCAATTTTCAATGACAGCCTAGCTGGATATAGTATTCTTGGCTGCATATTTTTCTCATTTAGTGCTCTGAATATGTCCTGCCAGTCCTTTCTGGCCTGCCAGGTCTCTGTGGATAAGTCTGTTGCCAATCTAATGTTTCTACCATTGTAGGTTACATATCTCTTCTCCCGAGCTGCTTTCAGGATTTTCTCTTTGTCTCTGAGACTTGTAAGTTTTACTATTAGATGTCAGGGTGTTGACCTATTTTTAGTGATTTTGAGAGGGGTTCTCTGTGCTTCCTGGATTTTGATGCCTGTTTCCTTCCCCAAATTAGGGAAGTTCTCTGCTATAATTTGCTCTATTATACCTTCTGCCCCTCTCTCTCTTTCTTCTTCTTCTGGGATCCCAATTATTCTAATGTTGTTTCGTCTTATGGTATCGTTTATCTCTCGAATTCTGCCCTCGTGATCCAGTAGTTGTTTATCTCTCTTTTTCTCAGCTTCTTTATTTTCCATCATTTGGTCTTCTATCTCACTGATTCTTTCTTCTGCCTCATTTATCCTAGCAGTTAGTGCCCCCATATTTGATTGCACCTCATTAATAGCCTTTTTGATTTCTACTTGGTTCGATTTTAGTTCTTTTACTTCTCCAGAAAGGGTTTGTCTAATAACTTCCATGCTTTTTTCAAGCCCAGCTAGTATCTTTAAAGTGATGGTTCTGAACTCTAGATCTGACATCGTACTAATGTCCGTATTGAGTAGGTCCCTGGCAGTCGGTACTACCTCTTGTTCTTTTTGTTGAGGTGATTTTTTCCGTCTTGTCATTTTGTGCAGAGGAGAATAGATTAATGAGAGAACAAAATGCTAGCAGGGTAACAACGTCCCCAGAAAATATACTCTAAACAACTCAGAAAAGACCTGAAGTAGTGGGAAAAGAAAGGGAAAGAGAGAAAAAAGAAAAAGAAAGAAAAAAAGAAAAAAGAAAAAGATAAAGATAAAAACAAACAAAAGCAGAACAAAACAAAACAAAACAAAAACAGAATGTGATCAAATATGATCAGGCTGGTTTATAGATCAGTGCCACACACTAGATTTTGGGTGTATTTTGGTCTGTTAAAAGAAAGTGCCTCCCAAAATTTTAAAGAAAGAAAAACTTATATATGTACAATAATAAGGGTTGATATGATGAAGGGATGGAATATGACTGTAAGATGGAAATTATAAAAAATTTTAAAAAAGGATTTGATAAGTTGTTTGAAAAAAGAAAGAAGAGGATTAAAAAAAAAAAAAAGAAAGAAAGAAAAAAGGGAGAGAATGTGATCAGCCAGGGGAGTAGGAAAAAACCATACACTAGAGATTTAGAGTATATTTTGATCTGTTAGAAGAAACTATCTCAAGATTTTAAAGAGAGAACAACTTATATATATATGCCAAAAATACGGGTAACTACTATGAAGGGATAGAATATGACTTTAAAAATGAAAAATAAAAATGTTTTTTTTTTTTTTAAAAAGGGATTGAAAAGATGTTGGTTGAAAAAGGAAAAAAGAAAAATTCAAAAAAAAAAAGAAAAAAAGAAAAAAGAAAAAAAGACAGTTAAAAAAAATAATTAACTTTGAAAGACTGAAGAATCATGGTAAAAAAGCCATGAATTCTACGTGCAGTATTCCCCTAGCGCTGGAGTTCTGCCGTTCTCATTGATCGGTAAACTTGGTCTTGGCTGGCTGTTCTCGCTGATCTTCTGGGGGGGGGGGGCCTGTTGCCGTGGTTCCCAAATGTCTTTGCCGGAGGCAAAATTGCCCCGCCCTTGCCGGTCCGGGCTAAGTAATCTGCTCGGGTTTGCTCTCCGGAGCTTTTGTTCCCTGCAAGCTTTCCCTACAGCTTTGGAGGCGGAGAGTGAAAATGGCGGCCTCCCAGTCTCCGCCCCGGAGGAGCCGAGAACTCGGGGTCCCGCTCCTCAGCGAGCCCCCAGAGAAAAGCAGTCAGTTACTCCCGTCTCCCCGATCTCCAGCCACACTCCACGCTCACCCGGCCTGTGACCGCGCCTTTCTATCTGGCACCCGACCCGGCGTGGAGTCTCCAAACCCAGCAGATCCCCGCGGTGCGCTCCCGCACCTCTCCTCCCGGGGGAAGAAGGTGAGTCTCCCCGGATCTGCCGCTTGTTGGGTCCCTGCTGGAGGAGCAGTGGCCCGACTGTGCCGCGGATCACGGTTTATAGCAACCCTGAGCTGAGAGCCCACGCCTGGGCTCTGTCTCTGCAGCCGGCTTCCCTGCTCCGATACCTGGGAGCTCTGCCGCACTCAGGCACCCCCGGTCTTTCTGTGACCCCGAGGGTCCTGAGACCACACTGTCCCGCGAGGGTTCCACCCCCCACTTCACCACCAGAGTGACGTCCCTCAGCGGAGCAGACTTCTAAAAGTTCCGATTTTGTGCTCCCTGGCTCGATCACTTGCCAGAAGCGGCCGACGGAGGCCCCTCCCCCACCGTCTATCTTCCCGAATAACGCCTCGGATTCACTTCTCCGCACGTCCTACCTTCCAGAAAGTGGTCGCTTTTCTGTTCAGAGAGTTGTTGCTATTCTTTTCTTCGATCTCCTGTTGAGTTTGTAGGTGTTCAGAATGGTTTGATCCCTATCCAGCTGAATTCCTGAGAGGAGACGAAATGCAGGTCTCCTACTCCTCCGCCATCTTGCTCCGCCCATCTCCTTCCTTTTACTTTAATTAAATAAATACTCATCATCCTTTAGCTTTTAACATAAAAGTAATAACTTCTGGGATACCATCCCTGACTCACCAATACAGGGTGTGTTCCCCAAATACTGAACCCCACAGAGGATGCAGCCTCATGGCAAGTCAGACCATATGTATAAAGACACATTCCTAAATTAGGCAAATTCATGAGGAATGTCACCTTCAGTTCTCAACAGAACTCTATGGGGTGCTTGGTTTTATTACTGCGTGAAAGATGGGGACTCTGAAGCCTAAGGACTTAGGGACTTCTCCAAGGCCAAGGCTACATAGGTAGCAACGGGAGGTGCCAATTTTCTCTCCAAATACCATGAACATCAACCTATTATTTGCATCCCTGGTGTGTCCCAGCCTTCCCGACAGTAGAGAGATCATGGTTTCCGTAATTCCTAACACATCATCCTTAAAAGCCCAGGCTGGAGCTGGCTGAAGCTGCCAAGAAAACAGCCAATTAGTGCTCTGTTTGGGGTTCCTTTTCCTCTGTATTACTGCACTCCTTGAAGACTCCTTCCTTTGTTTATCCACTGAAGTTCAGCAGACCGCCTGGGGCTTGCTCTAACATGGAATCATCATAATTAGTCCAAAACGACAATTCTATTATACTTTCACTTTTATCTCCGGAGATGCCCAGACACCTTGCCAACACTCAGTCTGTACTTTTGTCTGAAGATGGGACCAACTGTGGGAGGAAGTGGGAAGTCCCCTTATGGAAGCAAATGTTGTAAAAGAAAATTGGTATCTGGTTCCTGTCCCTTCTGCATGTGTAATATGTGGGGGTTAACAGAATGCACTTGTAATTTATAACTCTATGCTGACAGATATAAGCTCGGCAAAGGCAATTTTAGGGTGGGGAGAGGGATGACTGTTATATCTGGAGTGCTCTATGTCTCAGAATTTGACTGTAAGTCAACTTATTCATGGCAATCAACTTGGAATGAAGGGTTTCATGGGATGTAGGACTTCCGGTGATAAAGCTGGGACAGTGCAGAGCAAAATAAGATGCGCTGGTTGCTTTACCTAACACAGATACCAGCTACGTACCAAGGTTTGGCAAATGACCTGCCACCTATTTTTGTAAATGAAGTTTTATTGGGATACAGCCATGCCCATCTACTTATGAATGGTCTATGGGTGATGTCCCACTATGCTAGCAGAGCCCAATAGGTGTTTAGAGGGAGACCATATGGGCCACAGCGCTGAGCATACTTACTACCTAGCACTGCACAGAAAAAGTTTGTCACATCCTGATCTATATTTCACTTAGAAAAGATCTTGAAGACGATGTATGCAATGATGTCTAAAGATTTTGGGGCGCCTGGGTGGCTCAGTCAGTTAAGGGTCTTACTCTTGATTTCGGCTCAGGTCATGATCTTAGGGTGGTGAGATCAAGCCCCGGGTCAGACTCCACGGTCAGTGGGGAGTCTGCTTCTCTCCTTCTCCCTCTCTCTCTGCCACTTCCCCCACTTGTGTGTTCTCTCTCTCTCAGATAAATCAATCACTCAATCAATCACTCAATCAATCTTAAAAAAAAAAAAGATGTCTAAAGTATTCATCAGAGATAACCAAACCCACATTCTTTCACTTTATGATCAACCACCATAAAATGGCTTTATATAGTGAAGTTCTGATACAGACATCCAATTACTCCTTAATAAGAGGGAATGCTAACCTTTCACCAGAAAGACCAAGAGAACAGTTGCTATTTTATCTAAAATGTTCTTTTTTGTCTAGGTTCTCTTTTTCCTGGGATTTAGCTTCCTGCTGTTCAGGTTAGTTTGTAGATCTATAAATCTCTCAATGCTCAAAGTTGGGGTTTTTTTCCTTAATTTTATTAAGTTTTTAAATTTTAATTCCAGTAAAATCATCATACAGTGTTTATTAGTTTCAGGTGTACAATACAATGCTTCAAATATTCTATACATTACTCAGAGCTCAACATGATAAGTGCACTCCTTAATCCCCATCACCTGTATCTCCCAACCCCCACCCACCTCCCCTCTGGTAACCATCAGTTTGTTCTCTATAGTTAAGAGGCTGTTTCTTGGTTTGTCTCTCTCTCTCTCTCTTTTTTCTTTGTTCATTTTTTTCCTTAAATTCCACGTATGAGTGAAATCATATGGTATTTGTCTTTATTTCGCATAGCATAATACCCTTCAGCTTCATCCGTGTCATTGCAAATGGCAAGATTTCATTTTTTTAAAGATTTTATTTATTTATTTGTCAGTGAGAGAGAGCACAAGCGGGGGTGTGGCAGGCAGAGGGAGAAGCAGGCTCCCCATTGAGCAAGGAGCCCAATGGGGGACTCGATCCCAGGACCCAGGGATCATGACCTGAGCCCAAGGCAGATGCTTAATCGACTGAGCCACCCAGGCATCCCAAGATTTCAATCTTTTTATGGCTGAATAATTTTCCATTGTATATGTATACCACATCTGCTTTATCCATTCATCTCTTGATAGGCAATTGGGCTATTGTAGATAAAGCTGCAATAAACACAGGGGTGCATCTATGCTTTCGAATTAGCGTTTTTGTATTTTTGGGGTAAATACCCAGTAGTGTCATCACTGGATCATAGGATAGTTAGAGTTTTAAATTTTTGAGTAAATTTCATACTGCTTTTTACAGTGGCTACACCAGTTTTCATTCCCACCAACAGAGCACGAGAGTTCCTTTTTCTCTACATCCTTGTCAACATTTGTTGTTTCTTGTGTTTTTAATTTCTCAATGCTCAAAATTTTAGGATTTTTTTTTTAAGTAGTCTCCACGCCCAGCCTGGAGCTCAATGTGCGGCTCCAACTCATGAGATCAAGACCTGAGCTGAGATCAAATCAGATGCTTAAACAACTGAGCAACCCAGGTGCCCCAAAGTTCTAAATATCAAGTTTTTTTTTTTTTTTTAAACATTTTATTTTTTTATTTGAGAGAGAGAGAATGAGAGAGAGCACATGAGAGGGGGGAGGGTGAGAGGGAGAAGCAGATTCCCCGCCGAGCAGGGAGCCTGATCCGGGACTCGATCCAGGGACTCCAGGATCATGACCTGAGCCGAAGGCAGTCGCCCAACCAACTGAGCCACCCAGGCGCCCTAAATATCAAGTTTTTAATGTATAAATTTCTATAGATGATTGTCTCCCAAAGCTATTCCTGCTATGATGTTGACTGCTTGCTTTGTATATAAAAATGGACTCTAGAGGGCACCTGGGTGGCTCAGTTGGTTAAGCGACTGCCTTCAGCTCAGGTCATGATCCTGGAGTCCTGGGATGGAGTCCCACATCGGGCTCCCAGCTCAGCGGCGAGCCTGCTTCTCCCTCTGACCTTCTCCCCTCTCATGGTGTTTCTCTCTCTCTCGCTCTCTAATACATAAATAAATAAAATCTTTAAAAAAAAAATGGACTCTAGAATTGGACTCTGGTTCAAAGTATAGCTTAGCCACTCACTGGTGAGTGGTCTTGAGTAGGTTCAACTCCTTGGGACCTCAATTTTCTCATCTGCTTAGTACAAATACTATTATGGTATGTTCAAAGAATTAATGTAGCCAGAGTACTAAGCACCAAAGTATACACTCTAAGCATTCAATACATTTAACCTACTGTTTATTAATATCACCATTATTAACAACTCCTTAAATCATTACTTGGTCTATTATTCTGAAGTTATAAACTTTAACTTCCTTCTTGGTGCCTGTATTAGTCAAGGTTCTCCAGAGAAACAAAACCAATAGGAGATAGATAGATAGATAGAAAGATAGATAGATAGATAGATAGATAATGATTTATTGTAAGGAATTGGCTCATGGAATAGTTCAAAGGCCTGAGTGTTGGTGGTATAGATTCTGGGTCAGGTGTGAAGGTCTGAGAACCAGGAGCACTGAGGGCAGGAAGATATCTCAGCTTCAACTGTCAGACAGAGAGAGATTCAGACATTTAAGAGTTTGGGTTGAATGATGCCTACCCACACTGCACAGGGCCATTTGCTTTAGTCAGTTCACCTTTTCAAATGTTAATCTCTTCTGGAAACATCTTCACAGGCACACCCAGAAATAATGTTTAATCAAACATCAAACACACCCAGAAATAATGTTGAATCCTGTGGCCCGTCAAGGTCACTCATAAACTTAACCATCACAGCGTCCAAACTAGAACACATCCCCTTCTGGACAAACAACTGAACACAGTGGTAATACCTTCTCGCACAGATCTTCCCGAGTAGCACTTGCTCAGAGACATTTGTGTTGAACGTCTCGGGACCCACTCTGCGGGCTGCATGTACACATGGGCCCCTTGAGGCATGCCATTTCCTTCATCTCTACAGCTCAGTGAGAAGCAGAACCGTCCCTTCTCCTGACCTCAACTGAGCACGTCCATGTCACACAGTTAGGGAGCAGTGATCTAGATCCCAAGGCCTGTCCTTTTCCTCCAAGTCCAGCGCTTTTTTTTATTGTCTCCTGTGTCTTTTGAGATAATCCCTAGCGCCACCGTTAAACAAAAAGCAGTGGGCAGTCTTAAACATTGAAATGTTGCTCAAAACCTCCTTAGTAGGGACAAAATAATCTATTCCTGAAGGAAGAAAGTTGAAATTCAATGTATTCAGGTTGAACTTGCTGCATCCTAGAACATTAAGCCTGGATGGTTCAGGCGATTAAGCATCCGACTCTTGATTTTCAGGTCATGATCTCAGGGTCATGAGATTGAGCCCCTGCATGGGGAGTCTTCCCTCAGCGTGGAGTCGGCTTGTCCCTCTACCTGTGCCCCTCCCCCCACTTGTGTGCTGGCTCTCTCTCTCTCTCTCAAAAAAATAAATAAATAAAATCTTAAAAAAAAAAAAAAAGAACATTAAGTCTCTGGCATTGTTCTCTCAGACCTTCTGAAACCTCACAGAGATTAGAGGACATTTTGAGATTAAGCATACGGGTCAGAGAATGAGGATAGGAAGGCCTCTTGAAACTCCACTACAGATATTGACTTTAAGCATAATAGTCCTTTAAGGAGAATGTTTAACTGACAACATAGACTTTTTTTTTTTTTTTCTTTCTTCAGATACCTCTTGTGAAACCTATTTTGACCCAGAATGTTTATTTGGTGATGATGATCAGTGAATTTTTACGTTGAAGGGGACTTCAGGGGTGACGCTGAACAATGCATTTTGTGGCCAGCGACAACTGAGGCTCAGGAAAACTGAGTGACATGCCCAACGTCACACCCCAAGGAAGGAGAAGCACCACTGATAGGACCTAGATCTCTTGATTCTTAGTTAAGGGTCTCTTCAGCTGTGAGCCTTTCCCTGTAGATCCCTTGTTACATTTTTCTACCAGCTACAAATGTCCTCCCAAGTGTAGCTTTCTCGGAGAGCCATGAGCCTGGAGCGTTAAGGATATGCCATGTGGAAGTCAGCCAAATCTTAAACCTTTCTCTCTGGCCTGCCTGGTCTTAGCCTTGTTTGTGACCTGGGTTCTAGCTTCCATTCGGACTCCCTATTTTTCCTCCTCTCCTCTGTGCATTTTTTTTTTTTTTTTGGATTTTAGTAGGATTGATAAAGTTTGCTTTTGTCTGCACTCAGGATATTACTTAATAAAATACAAGGTCACTTGTGTGAATGAGAGTCAACATATGGTAGTGATTACGTGGTAAAGGAACAAAAGCCCAGTGAGGGAACACAAAAGCACATTTTCTGCTGCCAACTAGCAGCACTCACTGAGGGAAGCAAATAGTCTGCCTGTAATTCTGTCAACAAGCCTGAGGCACAGACTCTTGAAAATCCCAGAAGTGAATCTGTGAGTGAGGGGAAAAGCCCTAATGAAAGAAAATAGAGAAATGAGCTCTGTGCTGAGCAGAGTCACTCCCTGTGGCATTGTGATTGGGGCGCAGGCATCCATCCACATACACTTGGGCTGAAGTCCCTGTCTCCCACCCTTGTGAACTTTACGTTGTTGGTCACATGGCACAACCTCTTTGAGACATAGTTTATTTTCAACAACAACAAAAAGGGGAATACTAATAATACGTATTTTGCTGAGTTATTGTACAGGTTGCAAATAGTGTCTGATACTAGGCATGAGAACTCAAGACTGTTAGCTATTATTATTATTATTATTATTATTATTATTATTATTATTACTAGCACCTTCCGTCATTATCATCTTAGTCTAAGGCATCATGATTGATCTTACCTGGCAAAGATCAGTAGTTCATAAGAACTTCCCGACGAGTTATACATACAA
Source organism: Halichoerus grypus (assembly GCF_964656455.1). Lineage (NCBI taxonomy): Eukaryota > Metazoa > Chordata > Mammalia > Carnivora > Phocidae > Halichoerus > Halichoerus grypus. The sequence continues at coordinate 19,567,545 of NC_135719.1, read as the reverse complement.
ACTATTTATATTTTACCATATGTGTGTTTGTGGATACAGTTACACAATCTTTTATCCAAAATCACAGGTCATACACACTTTAGAGAAAAAAAAAAGAAATCAGAACTTTGGAAATATTAGATAAGTTATACAGGACACATAGCGTATGCTATGTAACAATCCCAGTGAATTCCTGAGTAGTGCCCTACAATCAGTCACATTCACTTCATTGTCAGGGGTTCCCAAGACCATCCCCAGACCTGGTGATTTGCTAGAAGGACTCGCAGAAGTCAGTATATAGTCATGCTCATAGCTATGAGTTATTATAACAAAAGGACACAAAGCAGAATCAGCAAAGATAAAAAGCTCAAGGGACAAAGTCCAGAGGAAACCAGGCATAAGCTTCCAGAGCCTTCTCCCAGGGGGATCACACAGGATGCACTTGATCTCTCCAGCTACATATGTGACAACACATGTGACATGGCATCTACCACGGAAGCTCATTGGACATTCAGCGCCCAGGGTTTTTATTGGGGACTCGACACATAAACACCCTTCACCTTGCACAGACCAAAATTCAAGACTCCCATAAGGAGAAATAGGTTTTCAACATAAGCCACATTGTTTCTATGAACAGCTGAGCATAGTAAGCCGCTCTTATGAGTCAGGGATGGTGGCAACCCTCCCAAAATGCAAGTTTCCAGATGCCAGTCAGGAGCCAATCATGCAGAGGCCTTTTTAAGGGGGAGCAGTCTCAGGCCTGCTGCGCTCACTCTTCCCACGCAGCTTTCTGTAGCAAAATCTGTGAATAATTACACGAAGAGTCATGAAGACTCCAAGCAGCCTCATGCCACTTTGGGTCAGGCTTTGCCACCAAATCAATTCAGATTAGGTCAGGTATTGCTGTCAAACATGTCATGAAAGCCTCTGGTTTTCAGAACTTCTTGGGTTTTGGAATTGCCATGAAGAGATTAAAGCTGTTTTGTTCTCTCTCTCTCTCTCTTTCTGCCTTTTCTTTCTTCCTTCCGTTTTTCCTTTATTCCCTTCTCTTCTCCCTTTCTCTCTCTCTCTCTCTTTCTTTCTTCTTAACTTTGCCTTTGCTCAATCTAATTATTAAGGAAAATGTATACAGTTGCACAAAAGTCAGGAGGTGAGAAATGCAAGCATTTCATACCATTACAGGCTTTATACCCTACATGGTGGTATGATGTCCCTTGAAGGGAGATTGTGATAAATGTAGGGCAAACCCTAAAGCAATGACTAAAATAACCAAACAAGTGGTTCAGCTAATGAGCCAAAAAGGAGATAAAATGGAATCCCAAAATTATATTTAATTAATTCCAAACAAGATAGAACAACAGAAAAAGGGAACAAAAAACAAATGAGACAAATAGGGAACAAACAACAAGAAAACAGAGTTAAACCTAATGATATCATTGATTACATTAAAAGTAAAGAGCCCAAACATTCCAATTAAGAAGCAAAATGTCAGATTGGATAAAAAAGCAATACCGATATTCTTGTTGCCTAGCAGAAATGATCTCTATAACAATGCAAATAGATTAAAAATAAGGATGAAAAAATATGCTATGTTAACACTAAAACACAAAACAAAACGAAAAAACAGAAAAACCAAGCAGAGTGGGTATATCAGTATCCCACAAAGTAAATTTCCAAGAATATTAGAAGAGATAAATAAGGTAATTTTATGGTGGTAAAAATGTCCTTTAAGAAGACAAAACAACCAAAAATGTTCATGACCTAAGAGAGTTTTAAAATTCACAAAGCTAAAATCCACTGAAAGTGCAAAAACAAACAAATTCACAAAGAGAATCAGAGATTTGTATCCCCCTCCCTCAATAATTGATAGAGTGAGCAGACATAAAATTCAGGCAGGATATAGAAAAATTGAACAAAATTATCAACAAACCTGACTTATGTTACATATATAGAACAATCCACTCCAAAACATCAGACTACACGTTCTTCTCAACCACACATGGAACATTTTTATAAAGTTATAATTTGGACCAGAAAACAAATCTCAATAAATTTTGAAAGATTCAATTCATGCAAAATATGTTCTAGGATAAAGTTAGAATTTAATTACAATTCAAAACCAGAAAGATTGCTTGAAAACTTATGAAGTACAGAAACTAAGTAACATATATTTAGGCAATCCATTTATCAAAGAAGCAATCAAAAAGGAGAATTAGGAAATATGTTGAATGGAAAAAGAAAATAAAAACACAGCATGTTAAAATTGGTTGAATACTGTAAAATAACACCAGGGTGATACTTGTACCACGAAACAATTCTATTAAACAGAACACATGTCTTACGTTAATGGCCTATGTTTCTACCTTAAGAATCTAGAAAATAAAAGGAAAGGCACATTTGATCCAAAGAAGAAGAAAGCAAATAGAAATGGAAATCAATGAAACAGAAAACCAAAAAAAAATATTACTAGAGATAATAAATGAAACTAAAATTATTTGAGAAGACTGATAATATGTAATATTGACAAACTAGCCAGGCTTGATGTGAAGGAAAGAAAAGAAGACCCAAATTGCTAATGGGACAGATTACATTAAAGCTGATTCTATAGCTATTAGTGAACCTCAAGGGAATTTTGTGGACTTTTTTCTTTTTCTTTTTTTTAGATTTGATTTATTTGAAAGAGAGAGAAAGAGAGAGAGTGGGGGGAGGGGCAGAGGGCGAGAGAAAATCCCAAGCAAACTCCGCACTGAGCACGGAGCCTGACGTGGGGCTCAATCTCGTGACCCTGATATCATGACCCGAGCCAAAATCAACATCCATCTCTTAACAGACTGACCAATTGAGGCACCCCCAAGGTAATTTTCTAAATAACTTCATGTCAATAGATTTAACAATGTAAACTTTGAATTAGGCAAAAAAAAAATTGTTTTAGATCCAACTTCAAAGCATAGTTATAATCAAATATTTTTTTAAAATATACTTCAACACTTTTTAAATGTCTGCTCTTCAAACAACACTGTTGGGTGGATAAAAATATAATCCATAGACTAGGAGAATATTTGCAAAGTTTAGCTCCGATAAAGGATTGGAATCTACGATAGGTAAAGAATACTCAAAACTCAACAGGAAACAGCACAATTTTAAAAATGAGCAGAAAGTCTGATCAAATATTTTACCATAGCAGATATATTGATGGCGAATTAGTACATACAAACATGCTAGATTTTGACAAGTCATTTAAAAATGCCAATTAAAACCACAAGGAGATATCACTACATACCTTTTAGAATGGCTAAAATTAAAAACCATACAAAGTACTGGCAAGTGGGTGGAGAAATTGGAACCCTCCTATACTGCTATTGGAAATGTAAAATGGTACATCCACTTTGGAAAATCATTGGAAGTGACTTTAAAAATTAAACATCCATGTACCATATGATCCATTCTACTCCTAGCTATTTACTCAAGAGAAAAGAAAGCCTATGTTCTTTCAAATACTTGTATACAAATATTCACAGCAGCCTTATTTATAATTGCTATAAATTGGAAAGAATCCAATTGTTCATCACCAAGTGAATATATAAACACATTATGGTATATCCACACAATGGAAACAACTCAGCAATATAACTGAATGAGCTGTTGGTATACACTACAACATAGCGTATGAATTGAGAACTAATTATCCTGAGTGAAAGAAGCCAGATAAACATAGAATATCTTCTGTAGACTTCATTTATATAAACTCTAGAAAATGTGAGTTAATCTACAGTCATAGAAAGCAAGGAAGGGATTGCCAAGGGGCACATGGAAACTTTGGAAGATGGATATGTTCACTGTCTTGATTGTGGTGATGGTTTCGTGGATGTATAAATAATTCAAAACTTTAATAACGGTATACGTTAACACGTACATTTTATTATAGGTCAACAATTAAATAAGAACATTGTACAAATGTCAAAAATTAAAAATTGCATAATTTAATATGTAAATGTTATTAAAGGTCACCTATACCTCGATATTTAACCCCAGATGAGAGATTGTTCCATATCCACCCAACAAAGCTTAAAAACAACCCTCAAGAGAATCAAACTATTTCCAAGCAAACTTAATCCGCATTCCAGAAAAAAAAAAAAAAAAAAAGCCCCCAGATACTTAAAGGAATATTCATTTAAAAAATTCAGCACTAAGCAACATAAAATTCACACTGCATGGCATTTAATCGAGATTGACAAGGCAGGCAGGGAAACAGGAAAAAAGACCCATGGCAAGTAGAAAAAATTCATAAATAGAAAAAAACCCGGAAGCAAAACAAATGATAAGAATTAGTAGACAAGAAAGATAAACAGTATTATCAATATACTCTCTACTTTTAACAAAGTGGAAGAGAGAATGAGCAGATAGGAAAAATAAAAGATATACAAAGAACCAAAATCAAAATTTTCAAAATGAAAAATAAAATGTCTGTTGAAAAACACATTGGATAGGATTAAGAGCAGGTAAGATATTGCAGGGAAAAATTAATTAACCTAGCCATATAGAATGAAACACACAGAAAATGGAAGCCTAAAGATGGAGAAAAAATGAGCAGAGCATTTGTGAGCTCTGGGACAACATTAAGTGGCCTCACATATATATGTGTGTGTATTATTATATACGTGTATTATATATGAGTATATTAAGTGTATATACATACAGTTTTCAAAATGAAAAAAATGGGGTCATAAAATATTTGAAGAAAGGATGTTTGAAATTTTTTTTTATCATAACCAAATTCAATGAAAACCATAAACTCACAGGTTCAAGAATCCTAAACAGATTATTCATCACACACTTATTGTGTGTGGTAATTAGGCATGGTAAGAGGTGTCTAAGTTTATAATCCTGGCCTCCTGGTGTTCATGTTCTTGTGTCATACCCTCTCCCTGCATATGTGATGAATTTATTGGTTTGCATCTAATAAAAGAGAATATGGCAGAAGTGATCAGATGTCATTGCCAAGATGAAGTCACAAAAAGATGGTGGCTCCATCTTGGTCTCTTTCTTTCTCTCTTTGATCACCAGTGGCCATGACATGGGGACCCATAGGCCACCTATGGAATAGCCCATATGGTGAGGAATGATGGTCTGCCAACAACTGTTTGAGTGAGTTTTGAAGCAGATTCTCCAGCCCCATTTGAGCCTTGAGATGACTGCAACGTCATGAGAGATGTTAAGCCAGAAACATCCATCCTAGCCACACCAGGATTCCTGCCCCATAGAATCTCTGAGATCGTAAATGCTTGTTGCTTTGAGCCATTCAGTTTTTAAGTAATTTGTCACCTATCAATAGGTAATTAACATGTTGAGTATGCATGAATCTAAAATCAAAAATCTTACATTCTAGAGTCTATCCTTGAATGGAGAAGGTTTTCCAGAAACATTTGCAAAACAAATGAATGTATGAAAGATAAGACAGGTACCCCAAATAACTGTTACCATAAAGATGAAAGCAATTGTTCTTCATTAAAGCTTTATAAGATTGGCAAGGATATTGCTATGAGAGTTCTTGGGAGGAGGCATTGTTTCTGGTTGAGAAAAGAGGAGCTTCTTTCAGGAGGAGACAGTATTTTGGGCCTTGAAGGGATAGAATTTGACTACATTTTGCTGACAATGAATCTAGGCACTTGGAGTGAAAGAATTAGTCAGAAGACTGATGGGAAACTAAAGGGCACGTATAGGAAACCGTGAGCAGAATGTAGCATGAGAAAACAAGAGAAAAGATAATGATGGAATAAATACTACTCTTCTAGGCAGATCACCATAACTTCTGTTTTGGACTCATGTTATAGAGATACTGCATATTAACACAAAACATTAGTTCTTACAAATAACTCTTTTTTCATTATAATTTCCTTAGTCACATTGAGCATGTGGTATCTACCTGCGTTAAATTTAAAGGCATGAGATAATTAGCTTTCTTATTCTCAGAGAATAATAGTCAGATAGAGCGCAATGGTAGACTACTAATCTCTTCATTAGGCAGAGTACTTCTGTATTTCAAAAAGCTGCAATGACAGGTACACCTCGAGAGAGGTGTGATCACAAAGAAGAAAAATCCATTTTCTCATCTGACTTACATTACACCTACACGTAGTATGAACTTTCATTATATTGCGCCCCTTTGACTTATTGTCTATATTATTTATCTTCACACTTTGATTTTCTTTCCCTGATGGTTTCTAGTAGTTTTTCCTTGCCAGTTTAAATTCTAGCTTGCTTCTCCATACTGTTCATTGATCACTCGCTTTCTCATTTTTAATTTCCGCCCTTTAGAGTCCAATAACACTTTTCATGGTGCTGCTAATTCCGTCCTTTTTTCCGCTGCCATGTTTCATCATTAAGTGACCGTGGAAGTTTCCAGCTTGTTGGGGACACAAGCCTCCTTGAGCACACCTTGCTCAAATGTGCACTTCAGAGCTGTACAAAACATGAGCAGGAAACAGCACAATGACCCTACATGAATTTTAAAGATTTTATTTATTTATTTTACTTGAGAGAGAGAGCGTGCACACAAGTGGGGGGGAGGCGCAGAGGGCGAGGGAGAGAGAGAATCTCAAGCAGACTGCGTTGAGCAGGGACCCCGACTTGGGCTCGATCTCCCAATCCTGAGATCATGACCTGAGCCAAAACCAAGAGTCAGATGCTTAACCCACCCAGCCACCCAGGCCCCGCATTTTAAATGCTGGTCCTCTGAGCCTACTCCTTCTGACTCAATTTGCAATTCTCTTTCATTTAACAAAATTGACATTTATGCCATATACTAAAATACAGTTTCTTCAGGTGAAATAACATGATGTTAGGCTTTGCTTGGTTCTTAAGAGAAGTGATTAGTTTTTATTGCTGGGGAAGAAAGAGCCTGTAAGAAATGAGACATTATGGACACAAAACTTAACCAAGGCCCAGAATGTTTTCATCTACTGTGTGGGCATATAGCTTGGATTCCTGCCTTAGTTTTACGGAATTCCTGAACATATTTTACCCCTGAATGTGTGTGGTAAAGCATACTCAGTTCGATATCTAAGGCTGGGATTTTCAAATGAGAGTTACTAAAGCGAAATTCCATTTTGCAAATTCATCAAGTCGGGTCCAGTTTCACCAAAATCCATCAAGAATAAGGAGATAGGTCACAAACTCATTTGGAGGGTGGGTGCAAAGGTCATTATAAAAGTTCAAAACTACAACCAAATTTGTCTGACATTGAGAGAATCAGCTGTGAAACTCTCTTTCCTTTATGATCTAAAATACATTTTGCATTTCACTGAATTGGTTTTTATCCTTCCCATTCTTCATTTTAAAATAAGCCTAATAGGAAGTTCAAACTACCAAGCCAACTTATTTTTTTAAAGAATAAGCCCTTAACAGAATGTATAAAATTTTAAACATAGAAAAAAAAAAGAGCACATTTATACTGGAAATTAAGGAATTCATTTAGTATTAATGTGAAATTTATTATTATTCTTTAAAAAGATTTTATTTATTTATTTCCACAGAGATAAGAGCACAAGCAGGGGGAGTGGCAGGCAGAGGGAGAAGCAGACTCCCCACTGAGCAAGGAGCCCAATGTGGAACTTGATCTCAGGTCCCCAGGGTCATGACCTGAGCCAAAGGAAGACGCTCAACCGACTGAGCCACCCAGGCATCCCAGATTTCTTACTATTTTTTTCTCTATTTTGGGCCCAGAGTCTCTCAGGAAGATACAACAATAGTCATTATAAATATGAACCTAAAAAATCAGTAATGCAGGTCATCGTTTACCAAGTCAGCTTGAAAATATTATTATGCACTTAATAAAGCCCCATGTATTTCCTGACTACTTTTCAATCCATTAAGTAGTGATTCTGTATTTTCTTTGTAGGTCATCATTCCAGCCAGTAATTGGAGGCTCGATGAGTGAAAACTTATTCAAATTATATGTCCCAGCACTCACAAATATAGGCTGGAGACGTGAAGTCCAAAACTGGTTAATGTCCTCGACTAAGTGTTATTTCTTTCCATGTATCTATATTTTAATTTTCTGATTACTCGAGTAAACAATCACGGAAATATTGCTAGACGGGTCTGGCTTCATTTTCTGAATTGATCTCCTGCTGGTTGAGTGTGTGTTCCTTGCAGTGGTGTGCGCTAAGACTCAATCCTGAGGATCTCCTCTCTCAGCAGTTGGGGTTGCACGGAGTCATTGTGTTTGCTAATTCCCTTGTATATTTTCTACCTGGAATCCTGCACCTGACTCTGTACTTTACTTGCTGGACCCTGCAGGTGCTCCTACTACTTCTGACATGCTATTGTGCTCATTTGTTTCCATGTTTTCCCCCTTCAACAAACTGTGAAGCCCCTGGGGGGCAGGAGCCTCATATCTTATTTATGTATAGCCATAGTGTATACTTTAGGGCTTGACACATTGTTGGCCAGGGGGTAGGAATAGCCACCTGACTTCTAGCCACCTGCCTTATCCGGCCAGCACAGAGTTAATAAATGAATTCCTTTAGGTGGGCAGTTTGTGGGAGTCTCTGTTTCTTTGTTTGTGGCCAGTCACACATTTATTTTACCAGCCTGGCCCCTATAGGCATGCTAGTCTGTGGCCCTCATCGTAGCTACTCAATATATGTTGTAGTTATGTGGGTGAATGTGTCAATGAATGCCCGTCTAATTGCACAGAAAATTATTATTCCAATATTCCAGTCCTGAAAATTTTTTCAGTGTCATCTCAGATTTACAACAGTAAAGGTAGAAAAATATAACTTTGTTATACAATGTACAAAAAAGCACTGCAGAGGTAGACCTCTCTGAGCATTCTAGTAGTCAAATTAGGAAAACCAGTTCACTTGTGCTCTCTACAGAATTCAGGGGATGCCAACAAACCAATCATGTGGAAAAGCCTAGGTTTGCATACCCGTCATGACCGACAACTTCTACCTTGGATCATCTTAAAACAAGCCCCAGGATTTTAAGAACAATAACCCTGGCCAACATTCCAAGTGCAATTTCAACAACACATTTCTCAAGACTGATTCCAAGATGCTCCAAACTAGGGCCAATGGCAGCACGCAAGAGAACAATGCAACGAAGTGATTCCGTGTGGGGCCACGGCAGTGCTGTACCGTATGGAATGCTCTCTTGGTCTGGTTTAATCTGGGGGGAAAGCTTAAGCAACAAGCTCATTGGATGGAATTCACATCAGCAGACATCAAAATACCGATGATGACGAAGTATTCTTGAGAAAGGTAAAGCTTCACCTAAAAAAGTAAATTTGGGTCTGCTTTAATTAACTGATAAATGGGGGACTGAGGCTCTAAGATTTACCCTACCATTTCTCCAACAATTTTAACTTTTTAAAAGCAACTCTTACCAGATGTTCATTTTGTCCATAAAAATTCTCACCCTTGAAAACTATAATATTTATGAAAATGTAACTTTGAGCAACTTACTACCTGGGAACATATCCAGCTAATTAGCTTGTGTTAAATACATGTGTGGGTATTTGAAATAATGTTACATAGGCTTATTATTAATAAGACAGTTAAATGTTGGTTTTGGTTTCCAAAGAAAGATTTTATAATAGGTCTTCCTTCTGAGCTATTAGAATGTAGACTCCTTTTCTGTTGGGGCCACTCCCTTGTTCAAGGAACTGAAACCCCACCAACCACTGTCTTTTTTTTCTTTGTTTTTTTTTTCTTTTCTTACCAACTGCAGGAAAACATGTAGTTAGTTAAGTGGCAGGGCTAGGAGTAGGTCACTAAGTGTGGTCTCTCTACACAAGCCACTATAAAAAGGGGATATGTTTTCTGTAAACTATCATGACAATTATATGATAGGAAGAAACCGAACTGAGCAAATTAATAACAAAGATGATTTGCACGAACAGTAAAAGGAATGCCATTTTCTCAAGGCCATGCAGCAAAGTGCATATGCTTCCTTATGGCACACACTAAACATCGGCCACTTGGATGGTGGATTAAATTTTACCTTAACCATGATGTGGATTTCACCTCCTGGAAGGTCTAGATCTATATATTTACATCTCAATTGTTTTCCCACTTCAGTTTTTTTTTTTGGCCCAGAAATTAAAAGAAGCACCAATGAAGGAAAATGTGAGGGATGCTCATTGTCAAGTTTTTATGTCACCGTTAGCAGATCTCACAAACTTTTCCTTGGGCATTCAAGGGGTTCGTACCCCCAGGATGAGCTTTGAGTCCTCCAAACAGAGCTGGACTGGACTGACCACGTGACCAGCTCTGGAGGGAGGGCACAAGGAGTCCTGTTGTGATTCCCTAGGAGCAGAGAAGAGTTGGAGCTTTTGATCCTCTGCATTTACAGACAGCGAAAACTCCTTTAACTCCATGGGCCGAGATCCCAGGTGACTGTAGCCACTGAACTTGTCCTATTTAAATTACTCTTGCTCGTTCAGACAGACACAGCGACATTGCTAACATACCTCCACCGCAGTGCTTCTGAAATACGCCATTCAACATGGAAAAGAACCGGTGAAATTATTACATCGCCCTGCAACCCAGCATATGCTGTCCAGCATCTAAGAGCGATTGTATCTGGTAGGACTCTAATCTAAATGTGGGCAGTGAGAAATCCCCACCTCGAAGATCATATTCACAACGGAGTTGTTTCTTCAGAGGCTACACATTTTGATGTTCATGTGGATTAAGAAGGCAAGACCGAGAAGAGCGGAGATTTTCAAGTATGTTTTCCTACTGGGAATTACAAAATCCATCCCCTCATGACATGGGAAAAGTATTTAAAACACCGATGAAAGTAGATGGCAATTCATACATTGTTTTCTTTACTAATAATCCAGTTGGTCTCTTTGAACGGGTTGCTGTATGAGTTTGCTAGGACTGCCATAACAAAGTACCACAGACTGGGGGCTAAACAACAGAAATGTATTTTCCTACAGTTCTGGAGCCTGGAAATCCAAGATCAAGGTAGAGGTAGCTTTGGTTTCTTCTGGGGCTTTGCTCCTTGGCGTACAAATGGCTGCCTTCTTTCTCTGTGTATATGTCCCTGGTGTCCCTTTGTGGTCCAAATTTACTTTTCGTATTGGGACATCAGTCAGATTGGATTAGGCTCACCCTAATTGTCTCCTTTTAGCTTAATCACTCTTTAAAAGGCCCTATCTTCAAATACATTCACATTCTGAGTTACCTGGGGTTAGCACATCAACATAAATTTTGGAGGAACGCAGTTTATCCCATAACAGTTGTATATGGCCTAAGAATTTCAAGTGTGAAATAGTTCTTTAAATGAAAGATGGTTTAATCAGAGGGAAATACTGCTTACTATTTACACAGATAGAGCTAGAGTTCGGTTGAAGGCGATGGAGTTTTCATTTGTTCTTAAACCATCTTGCGTCTTAGTCTTTATTTGGACAAGAGAAAAGTTGGGGCCACTTGTGGAGGATTTAAGTGGGGATTTGAATTACCTGGTGGGGATACAGCCATCTTTATTATTATATCACATTAGTCCCCATGAAGAAATCAGAAATAGGCTGGCTGCGTATTGAAATCTTACAATGTGGTAAAGAGCAGCATTTTGGAATTGTACGGTAGGGGCGATTTACTATCAAGTAATCTTATTTTTGCTCTTGCCCGATATAAAACCAAAGGATGTTTTAAAAAGAAAGAAAAAGTTAGTGAAAGGCAGTTCTGAAAGGCTGTTGTAACCCTATACACGCAGGATGACCCAGAGCTGACATCTCCATGTGTGACATTGAGGGTCACAGGCTCACCCCAAGGATTAAGTGTCCCCAGCTGCAAAAGTGCTGGCTGAAGGCAAAGTAGACGTGGAGGGGGCTCTGGCGTAGGGAAGCCGTTGATGTTACCCACAGCGGAGACCTGCCACAGAGAAGAGAACTAAAGCCATTACCCAGAGTTTCCTGCCTTATTGTATCATGTCAGTGTTTTAACATCCTTTTCAATCTCTTTCCACCAAGTTTACACATGCATTAGTGTTGTCTGACTTTGTCACTGCTTTGTGGTTTGCAAAATACCAGAACAAGCTTGCTAGAGAATGCAAACCAAAGGAAAGGGTGTCAGTCGGGGGTCTTGGGGCTGGAGCTTGGATAGAGTGGAGAGATTTTAATGGCTTGCTCTGGGAAGTAGAGTGTTTTCGGCAGTACGAAGGCAGACTGTTTTTATGTGAGGCAGAAGACTTTTGCATCATATATGTTGTTTTGCTTTTGGATTTGAAATGCAGGTCTGGGAATTTGCGAGGTGGGAACTGGTAGACAAGTGTCTCTTGTTTTGGCTGCTTTTGACTGTATGAGGCTTTTGGTTCATTTGTTTAATTTTGTTTTTGTAAGAGCCTTATTTTTGGAAAGAATGTCTGCCCTGGGTATCTGGTGGGACATCAAGTATGTCTCAGAAAGCGGAATAGTCAGGTGCTCTTAGAAGTCATGGCGGGGGGAGAGTGGGCAGATAATGGAGGGTTAGCTAAGAAGACACTTGGCACCGGACTTTTGAATCTTGGGAGGACAGTTGGGGATTTCAGAGCTTTGAGGTGACAGTAGAGGAGACCAGATGACACCTGTGTCCTTGGTACGTGTCTAGTACCAGTGATGGGGCCTAACCCAAGCTCATGCTGTGCTTGGAGCTCACCTGTCTTTTTTACGCCCAGTCTCCCTTGGTTCAGCCCTGCGGAGTCTGGTTATCTGGCCTTCGTATGCAGTTTGGGAGTTGCCCCAAAGCCTTCCAAATGAATTCCTTTCTACTTGAGCTAGCAAAGTTCTTTTGCTGTGGCTTGTGGCCATACATTCCAGCAAATAACCTTTCTTTCTACACTCATCCTTCCACCGTTCCCGCCTCGATTTCCAAACTTGATTCTCTCATCTGAGCCTGGAAATCTTTCCCTTCCTGCCTTTTCAGGAATTTTCTCACTTTGGATGTCCTCCTTCCCATACCTTTCTGGCAGCAAAGATACACTAACCAACACCTCCCCACCAGCCCCTTCCTCTGACTTCTGCTGCAGGGCGCTCTTTTGACTCACCCTTGGCCCCTTTGGCTTCATTTCTCTGTCTTGGTTACTTCCTCCTCCCTGTTTACACCCCTGCCAGGGCCTCTTCTTCCTCGTTCATAAGCTTTCTTATTCATTAATCTCTGTAACACCTAAGACACCTGCTGCAAGTGTGAGGATTTTGGCTTAACTGCCGCTGTGCCCCAAGGATCGGTCCAGGCCTTGCTGCTCTTGTCTCTCTTCAATCACTATGTAAAAGTACCCATGCAGTCTCCCCAGGATGCCTCTTCATCCCAGGACCCAATCTCTCTCCTGTGTGTTTCGACATAGGTACCTTCCTTTCTACAAACATTGCTTGTTTCATTGTTACCCCCATCCCTCCAGACTGAAACCTTAGAAAATCCTCTGATCCTTTGCTGTCTAATACCCACCAAGTTCCATCCTCAACCTGTCGTAATTCTGCTCCTTCCTTTCCATCCCTCTAGTACTTCCTGCATTCAGATGATCTTCACCTGATATCAGGGTCATTTCAGAGATAATTTTCTTTCTTCTAATGACCTTTGCTCTCATCTTTCTCATACACATCCAGTAAAGATTAGTGATCAAAAATATAATGAGCATAATATGAATATTTAAAATTTGGTCCTCCTTCGGCTTGAGGTAAACATTGTCCTTTTTCAAGTTCTTATCATGTTGTTTTCAGCATGAATTACTTTAGTGAGATGCTGACCACTGAGCATCCAATGTGAATTGATTGTCTGTCTGATACGATTGACAAGGTGTAGTAGAGGGATTTTTTGGAAGATAAGGAGGTCAACATTTTGTACTATAAAGGACTTTGTCTTAGAGTCAATGACTAAGATATTCTCTTTATAATTATAAAGCAATTAGATTTTAGAACTGGGTAGAACCTTTAAAAATTATTTAGATCAACTCCTTCAACCAAAATGTAGAGAGGTGAAGTCATTGGTTGGAGACAGAGCTCAAGTCTAATTCCCCACCACTCAAATCCCAAAACTCACATTTCCTTTTCTTTTTTTTTTTTCAAATTGTGGTAAAAAACACATGACATGAAATCTACCCTTTTAATTCTTTTTAAGTTTGGTAGTTTTGTATTATTAACTAAATTCACATAGTTGAGCAAGAGATTGCTAGAAATTTTAATCTTGCAAATCTGAAACTCTACACCCAGGCAATAACCACCCATTCCTTTCACTCCTCAGCCCGTGGCAGCCACGGGTCCACTTTCTGTTTGTAGGAGTTGGACTGCTTTATTTTTTATTGTATTTTTCACCAACTTTAGAGATCTCATATAAGAGGCATCAGACAATATCTGGTGTGTGTGTGTGTGTGTGTGTGTATGACTGGCTTATTTTACATAGGATACTATCCTTAAGGTTCATCCATATTGTAGCGTGTGACCGAATTTCCTTCTCTTTTAAGAATAATGTTACATTTTCTTTACTCATTCATACCATATTCTCTGAGCCCATCCATCCATCCATTGGTGGACATTTGGATGGCTTTCTCTCGTGGGCTACTAAGAATAGTGCTCTATGAAACTCGAAGTGCAGGTTCCCCTTTCAGATCCTGATTTCAGTTTTGGGCGATACATATTCAGAAGTGGGATTACCGGATCATATGGTATCTCTCTTTATAATTTTTGGAGGAGCCTCCACACTGTTTTCCACAGCAGCTATGCTGTTTCACATTCCCACCCAACAGCGCTCCAATTTCTTCACATCCCTCCACAGCGCTGCCCGATACAGCGAAGTCTTTCGTGACAAGAAGGGTCAGCTGAGGCGGCAACCTTCGTAGTTGTCTTCTTTGAAGAAATTGCCACAGCTTTCTATCAACCACCACCCTGATCAGTCAGCAAATACTGAAGCAAGACCCTCCCATCAGCTGAAAGTTTACAACGTGCTAAAAGCTCAGACGACGGTTAGCATTTATTAGCAAGAAAATATTTTTTAATTCAACATGGTTTAATTTTTATTTTTTTAGAGATAATGCTATTGTACACTTACTAGATGACAGTGTAGTGTAACAAACATAACTTTTGTGTGCACTGGGAAACCAGAAAAAAAATGACTTCCAGAAAAATATTAATTATTGAATTATTTGCTTTATGGTGGCATTTGCATTATTGTGGTGGCCTGGAACTAAATCTGCACGATCTCTGAGATCTGCCTGTACTAAATAAAGGGATATGAATTAATGCAGTAACACACACACACACACACACACTTTAGATTGTATAGACCCAAGTGCGCTGGTCCTTCTTCAAGTTATTGCCGTGCACTCCCCTGGCCTGCGCTCCCCCGCCCTCTGGTGGCTGTCATGTGTACCTGCAGCAAATCTTTGTCTTCCTTGAGGACAGCCCCCCACTTGCACCCCCCTTCTTGCTCCAGGCAGTCCCAGAGCTGGGAAGAGCTTCCCCTGTTGTTAGCATCTGGGAGTCTCCCCCTGCTTTTTCCTCACTTTCTGGGCAACTCTCCTTTTGTGTGTATATGAGTTAGGTATATTATACAAATTGTGGGAGCATGGTTTCTTTCTTTCTTTCTTTAAAATTTTTTTACAATTTTGCAGCTTTCTTTACTGTTATATTATCCTCTGTTCCTGACATACCGACTCAGCGTGCCTTGTAATCGGCATGGTGGGGTGTGTGTGTGTGTGTTTGCTTGCCATCAAGGGAAAACCTTCGTTTTCACTGCATAAAATTTAGAAACGTCTAAAGAGCAAACAATATCTTAAAAGAAAAACATTTAAAAAAGTTAACAGGGGAGAAAAAATTGTAAACCTTAAACTACGATAAGTTAATTTATGAATTTAAAGCTAGTCTAATCAAAATATTATGAAGTTGGAATAGGGGATTTTTTTTCCAATTTTTTTAAATCAAAATTTATTCAGATATATATTAAATTACTCGTACAGACTTCTAATACATGCTCGTGAGTATCAAAATGGCATACAAAAATGCTCATGCCATAGAAAAATGTTATTTTAAATGTTTGTATCCATGCCAAATTTCAATACTTGTTAAAGTAATTGTGGATCTTTAATTTAAATCAAAATACAATACTTAATATTATCTAATTCTAGAGGGTCTGGTGATGTGAAAACAATATATTGGTAAGAATTATAGGAAATGACACTTGACTGGAGAAATAGTATCTGAAAACTATAATGCTAAATCTACTTGAATAAAAGCAATTGTAATATCAATTAAATAGCAGTATCTAAACCAAAAAGAGATAAGTGAAAACTACTTTAAAGACAGAAAACACAAGCAGGTGTTATGCCGTGGTTGTGGGCGTTCAGGACCGCGTTGCGGTGAGCTCAGTCAAACCTGCGGGTGTCCCTGGATGCGTGGGCCCTCGCGGCCTGGCTCTTCTCCTTCCTGGGGGTGCTGATGATCCAGGGGGCCCCCTGACACGTCTGGGCCTCCGTGGGCTGCCTGTGGGGGAGCAGGAGCAAAACGGCCACTTGGGAAAGGCGGGAAGTTGAACTCCGCTTTGGCCAACATTTGCCTGATGTGATCATTTTCTTTCCTTAGCTCCTTCACTTTTCGCTCGGTAAGCACAGCTGCCATCCAGCTCTCCTGGACTTTATTCGCATAGAAGAGGATGTCCTTTAGACAGTGCGAGGTGTTCTCCTCCAGTTCTCTGCGGGTGTCTTCGGCCATCTTCTTGTATAAGTTGCGAATCTGAGTTGCGGACTCGATGTTTCCACACGTGTAGGAAAGACTCTTCTCGATGTCTGAGCACTGCGCTTCCTTCTTCAATGATTTTCTCTCAAGTTCCCTGGTGTATTCTTGATATAATTGAGGCAGAATTTGAAGTTTCCGTTTCAACTGCTGAATCTCACTTTGAAGCTGTGAATTTTCCGTCTGCAAAGAGGCTTCCTTGGCTCAAAGATCTGTGATTTGTCCCATAAGCTCTTCATTGATTCGCTTTTCTTCCCACAGTTGTCTGGCTAGTTCCTCATTTTTCTCTTCAGCACTTTGAAGGGACACATTGGAATCAGCATCGTCAGTGACACCCTTCAGATCACCCTCTGACCGATGGATGGGCTGATTGTCATTTTCTGCTTCCCTCTTTTGCTTGACTTCCCAGTTGACGTGACCCAAGAGATCTCCAAGGAAACAAGGCCAGGGGATGGCCTTCAGAAGGTTTTCACCCAGTGGTATTAACTGGCTGACTTTATCTTTCAGAGCCCGCTGCAGTCCTGCATTCGACTGCTCTAGCCTTTCTTTCTCCTGCTCCGTTTCCTGGAGTCTCTGCTTCCATCTCGCGATTTCTTGGGCTAGCAGTTCTGGACTCTCTAGAATGTCAGTGTTTCCATTCAAATCCTCCATTATTTTCTTCCAAAGTTGTTTTCCATTCTTCTCTGACGTTCTTAAGATGGGTCTATCACCAGTCACTTGGGAAAGTTTAGGAGGCTGGGTCTTCTGCTCCATTTTCAGAAAGTCAATGGTGTTCTGAAGTGCCAGCCTACAGCGGTTAGTACTTACTGCTGAGAAGCATAAGGTTTGTAATGTGGGAAGACTGGCCTCCACCCCGGGCAGCCCTAGGGCATCATCAGCTTGTGTCATTGGTCCCATATTCCCACTACCTTTTCCACAGACTTTAGCGTGGGCCAAACACCTTTTGCCGAGCACCTTCACACTTCTCCAAATGTGTCGTTTCTTCGCTGTCAAAACCAGTATTACAATATATGCCAGGATCTCCCAGGGAAACTCATGGAGAACTGAAATATGTCTCCAGCTTTCAGAAATCACCAGCAGGGCACCCCACAGGGGCTCTAGGACCAACTGGAAAGTGGATCTGATGGCAGGCAGTAGGCCCTCCATGGCTGTGTAGGGCTCCACAGCTCTGCCTCCAAGGGCCAGTGTTCTATGGGTCTCAACTGAAGGCTCAGAACCCGGGGGGGGGGGGGTGCTCTGTCTCTAAGGTAAACATGTGCCTGGCAACCAGAGCAGATCAGTTGGGGTGGGGAAGGGGGAGGCCAGCCAGCTTCTAGAAGACAGTTTCCCCCTAACTTTGCCCTCAAATAGAAAGTGATCTCACTTCACTGAGTTCCCCCCACAACCTTTATTGAGATACAATTCACATACCATACAATTCATCCATATTAAGTGTACAAGTCCACGAAATTTTAGCATATATAAAGAATTATATAACCATCACAATAAGCTTATTTTAGAACAGTCCCATTACTGTAAAAAAAAGACCTTGCCAAACCTGTCATTTCTATCCCCTTTGCCCCCTTAGGCTGTCAGAAGGAAATCTAAAAATTTCTGGGCTTGACAAGTACCCTTAGGGCAAACCTTTCTTCCCAGTTGATGGACCTATCCACGTAAGCAGTTTCTCTGTCATATTGGCTTAGCAATTCCTCCCTGTCTTGATAAGCTCTCTCATGTTTTAAAGACTTAAAAAAAGATTACTTTTTCAGGTTCTTTCACGTGTTTGCAAGTGGAGCGTGTCTCTGAGTGCTCAGGTGCACAGAAAGTCTCCCCTGGGTGCCTTATTTGCCCCACAGCTTGGATTTGAGATTTAGGATTCATCTCCCAGATGAATAGGCATCACTGAGCAGGGCTGGGTCCTGGAACAGGCCTGGCGGTTTGCCATGAGCTTGTGGTACTCAGTTCTGCTGCTTTTGTATATGAAGCCACCTTCACTGGAAATGCCTTCCAGTTTGCTGATGGTATCAGATTTTTATGGCCCACGGAAGTCACGGAAATTTCTCCTCTGACTGGTATAATTGCTGAAGACGCTGGCTGGCCATTCCCCAGAGAAAGAGGTCTGATGATTGAGGTGTCCTGTTTTAGAAATGGAATGTTGGGTTTGCATCTTCTGATAGGCTGACTCTTCCAAACTTGGGAATATTTACTCTATTTCCCAAAATAAACACCATCCATACCAGTTCCCCAAAAAACTATAATAGAGAAGCATAGGTTCAAAGATCTTTCTGTTCAAAAGACCTCTTAAGACGTACACACAAGACACTATAGAATTGAACTCATAGAGATCCTCTTCTTATCTTATTGCCCTGGATAATACAGTCATAACATCTAGACTTAGTGTCTTCAGTGGTTAGTTTTATGTATACGGTTCTTCTTGAAGGTGAGCAAGTGGGGTTTGTCTATCTTTCTCACTGCTGGTCCCCCACAGAGCCTAGCACAGAGCCTGTACAACTGTACTAAGGTTCACGATTCAAAAAGGAACCATGTGAATAATGAATCCAAGAATTCAGACCACAGATTTGGAACAAAGCGTATGAGTTTCAGAGAAGTAGACATTTTAGAAGAAAACTGTGCTTTTAACCCTAGATGCATTGTGAAACCATGTTTCTTTCCAAGATCTTAGAGAAAAAGAAAGCCCTGAGTGTATTCCACTGCAAATGAGCAGGAAACAGCGTGAGTACTTAATGTGCTCAAAGTGACCACCTCTGTTCGAGAGCTAGCCAGGGATTCTTGAGAGCAGCCGATTTTCCTCATGAAAACTATGGGATTATGGGCAAAATAACAAAATGGGGGTCATGAGAATCCTGAGAACGACCGATGGTAGCACAGATCTGGGTTCACATCTCTGCTGTGTCCCTGTGGACTCATCCTATTTTTTCCAGCCTTTCCTTCCGCCTCTGTGGGATGGATGTCTTAGATTTATTGTAAGATGATGGGGCACTTCAGCACCATGCCTGGCATATGGGACAAGTTCCATGTATGTTGGGTTTTGTTCATTTCTCTTCCATGATTTGAAAAAATAACCACGAGAATACTTCTCTGGTTTTTTTAAGGATTGGAAAAAAAAAAAAAAAAAAAAAAAAACCACATAAAATAGGTAAGCTATTTTACCATAAGTTGATGTTGATCGTAAGACCAACTAGATTGGAAAAAAAAAAATCTTCAACTAAAAAGGGCTTGTTGTTTTTCTGCAAGCACAGCCATATGCAAGAAATAGGGGCCAGAATCAAATTAGAAGAAAATGGTGGGAGGGATTCATTCACACACAGTCTCTATAACTTATTTAAAGTAAACTTCTAAGACAGTGCTTCTCAAACTTGACTTTGTATCATGGGAGGCCTTGTTAAAACACGGATTGTTGTCAACTCCCTCCATCCCCCCACCCCTGCCATTTCTGACTCTATAGTATAGGGTGGGTCCTAGGAATTTTCATTTCAAATAAGATGAGAGTAATATTCTAATGCTGGTCCTGGGACCACACTTTGACAACCATTGCCATGGAGGTGATTCTCCACCTTGGTTGTACCTTGAGATCACCTGGGGAGCTTTACAAAATACCGATGCCTGGGCTCAACCCAAACATCAGTTGAGAAGTTCTGATTTCACTGGTTCTGGGTGGAGTCTGGATGTCAGGAGTTTTAAAAGCTTTTAATGTGCAAAATGTTAAAAATAATTTCCCTGTCCGTTCTGGTATATTTTAGAAAAGAATCATTCAATTATTCATTCATTCAATAAATATCAGTCGAGTATCTACTATAACCTGAGCTCTGTGCGAGGTGCTAGGGATATGGATATAAATCGGACGGACAGAGGAAGACTGCCACATTGATAACTCATGAGGTGACTGGCATACAATGAACATATTTACAGAGAGCTGTTAAGAGCTGTAAGTGGGGGCACCTGGGTGGCTCAGTTGGTTAAGCAACTGCCTTCGGCTCCCATCATGATCCGGGGTCCTGGGATCAAGCCCCATGTTGGGGCTTCTCCCTCTGCCTTTGTTCTCTCTCTCTGTCAAATAAATAAATAAAATCTTAAAAAAAAAAAAAAGCTATAGGTGGAGGGCAATGAGGTTTAAGTGAGCAAAGACTTCATTAAGGAACTCTGAACTTAGTTTTGAAGAATGAGCTTTTTTTATGGGCAGAGACTGAGGGGAAGAAGATTTTGGGGAGAGGTCTGGGACTGGGAGTGGACACAGGATGTGTTCACAGGTGTTCTCAGGGAGCTGGAGCCTGGTTAGGTGGTATGCAAGGAGCTGGGAGAAGTTGTCTAGAATCAGGGAAGTGTTTCAAGATTCTGGGAGAAGAGTGATACAACTGGGTTTGATCACTGGCTACATCGAGAGAAGGGAGACCTACCTGAGAAATGTTCTTTAGATAGAAAAATCTCTATCATTTTTTAAAGATTTTATTTATTTATTTATTTATTTATTTATTTATTTATTTATTTATTTATTTATTTTAGATTGAGAGAGAGAGCACGTGGGGAGGAGGAGGGAGAGGGACAAGCTCAGATGCAGGGCTCGATCCCAGACTGAGATCATGATCTGAGCTGAAACCAAGAGTCGGATGCTGAACCCACCGAGCCACCCAGGCTGTGGAAACAGGTTTTTCACCTGCCCCCTTCTGCTCCTCCCCTGAAACCCCGCCCTAGGAGGCCAAAGGCCATATCCGGTGTCCTGCACTGCCACCTGCAGGTAAAGTCCTGAATCACCGCCGGAATTTTATGCTGAGCTTTGGAGAAAGCAACATGTCACCAGAATACGCCTGGGCTGCCATCAGGCTGCCCTCAAGCTGGGCCAGCAGGTAACTATTCTGTTCCTTACATTTCAGACTGGCTGACTTTTCAAGGATCATTCTTCATGAATATTAAAAGGTACTTTTTTCTTCTCTGTTTTTACATCTCTGAAGTCCAAGCATGTCTTGGAATTAATCGTCAGTTTAATCCACAGACTGTTTTCCCCACTGTGATACACAAAGGAGCATCTTACAATTGATATCATCTTATACTTGGAGAAATATGGCAATATTTATTTTGCGTACATCAGAGGCGCGGCCTGATGGATAAGGCATGACTTTTGGAACGTGAAAGATCTACTGTCACCTTGAATCTCTAATACCCCTTCTTTCTTATATTCTGGATCTCCATTATTTACTAGTTACTTGATTTTTGGCAAGTTAATTATCTGAGTCTCAATTTCTTCATGCTGTGTATCTTCATCCTATGTATCTTCTATGGTTTTGTCAGAGTTAAGTGATACTCTATATAAAGTCCTTGAATGGCTCCCACCTAGCCTATTAAAGCACTCAGTAATTAAGTCTTAAGCAGAAGCCACTATCTTTGCCCACTGTAATTCAAAACCTCCCATCACCAAACTGTGTTTTCCTTTGTGCCCTTAAAACTAGGCAGCTCGGCTTCTGCTTTATTTTGATGAACCTGGAAGTGCAGAGCCCAGCCTTCTAAGTAAAGCTTTTCCAGTGCTTAAGGCAGTCGAACCTAAATGAAACCGAAAAATGACAAGGAAAACAGGTAATGCTATCTATCGCTGCCCGCTGGATTCCGTTTGTAGCTCTCCCTAGCAATCACAGGATAAAAGAAAGCCCCGTGTTGAAGGGCAGGGCGTAAGCAGCTGGGTCTTGAAGCCTCAGTTAGCTCTGCAGGGAGGCAGCTCTGAGGAGCACCCCGATGGGGATAGAGCTTATAAAGATGTCTTGGAGCAGGCTTTCATGTTTGCCAAGCGGCTGCCCCTTCAGCCCCCTAATATCCCTTCTTTCTTAAATGATATGAAATTGTACAGTCCAAGTTCTTAGCACAAGTCCCAAGGAGAGGGAAGCAGCAAGAAAAGGGGAAGAAATCAAAGCTTTTCATGGTGCCCGCCCTGTACTCTCTCTTCTTGGTAAAACCATTGCATTTCTGGGGGTTGCGTTGGGAGGAGGAGCTGAAGGGGGAGAAATGGAGATTTTTTTTAAAGGTTGATTTGTTTGTTTTAGAGAGACAGAGCGAGAGAGTGCAAGAGAGAACAAGCAGGGAGAGAGGCAGAGGGAGAGAACCTCAAGTAGACTCCCTGCTGAGCTCAGAGCCTGACATGGGGCTTGATTCCAGGGTCATGAGCTGAAACCAAGAGCCAAACACTTAACTGACTGAACCACCCAGGAACCCCTAGATGGGAATCTTGAAATACTCCTCCTGCCTGGGTCCCCCTCCCGCTGTCCCTCTGTCCCTATTCCTAGCCATTGTTCACTTTTATCTTCACCGCTCTCCTACATAGCTTGTAAGCTCAGTTGATACCTTGGGGTCCCTGATGGATTAAGAATCTTGCAGGTATGTGATAAAGTTTGAATCCAGGTTGATGTGACATCCACCTGTGGGTTTTGTTTTGTTTTTTCCTGGAGAGCGCCCCGCCTCACCACATTCCCGACCCCAAGTAGAAACCACCCCCAGGACCATGAGCTCATGATCTGAGCCAAACCAAGAGTCCATTGCTCGACCAACTCTACCCTTCCCCCCAAGGCGCCCCTGTACGGGGATTTTTGTGCAGGTGTCAGCACCCCTAAATCCTGTGTTACTCAAGGGCCAACTGTATATGTACACATACGTATAGAAGTCTGTGGACACACATACACACGCGCCCAGGGCAAAAGCCCACAGTTAGGCACAGCTGAGGCTTTTTACCAGACTTACAGCAGAAAATCAGACCCAAACCAAATTGCTCTGAGCCTTCTTTTTTCACGGACTCTGTAAGATCCTGGAAAATAGCCTCAGAGATTTCTGTAGTAAAGATGAGCAGAGTGGCAGATCTTTGGAATAAGATGTGCTGAGATCTGGGGCCGCTTGCGCAGCATGGGTGGGGGACCGGAGGGGCTGTGCTCCTGGATATAGAGATGCCTGATGCTCCCGGATACGGAGATGCCCGATGCTCCCAGATACAGAGATGCCCGGTGCTCCCAGATATGGAGATGCTCAATGCTCCCAGATACGGAGATGCTCAATGCTCCCAGATACGGAGATGCTCAATGCTCCCAGATACGGAGATGCCCGGTGCTCGCAGATATGGACATGCCTGGTGCTCCCTGATAGGGAGATGCCTGATGCTCCCGGATATGGAGATGCCTGATGATCCCAGATACGGAGATGCCCGGTGCTCCGAGATATGGAGATGCACGGTGCTCCCTGATATGGAGATGCCTGGTGCTCCCAGATATGGAGATGCTCAATGCTCCCAGATACAGAGATGCCCCGTGCTCTCCGATATGGAGATGCCCAGTGCTCCCAGATATGGAGATGCTCGGTGTTCCCAGATACGGAGATGCTCGGTGTTCCCAGATACGGAGATGCCCGGTGCTCCCAGATACGGAGATGCCCGATGCTCCCAGGTACAGAGATGCCTGGTGCTCCCAGGTACAGAGATGCCTGGTGCTCCCAGGTACGGAGATGCCCGGTGCTCCCCGATATGGAGATGCCCGGTGCTCCCCAAATGGAGATGCCTGGTGCTCCCAGATATGGAGATGCCTGGTGCTCCCAGATATGGAGATGCTCAATGCTCCCAGACACGGAGATGCTTGGTGCTCCCAGATACGGAGATGCCCGGTGCTCCCGGTATGGAGATGCCTGCTGCTCCCAGATATGGAAATGCTCGATGCTCCCAGATACTGAGATGCTTAGTGCTCCCAGATATGGAGATGCCCGGTGCTCCCCGATATGGAGATGCCCAGTGCTCCCAGATAAGGAGATGCCCGGTGCTCCCAGATATGGAGATGCTCAATGCTTCCAGATATGGACATGCCTGGTGCTCACAGATATGGAGATGCTCGATGCTCCCAGATACTGAGATGCTTAGTGCTCCCAGATACGGAGATGCCCGGTACTCCCCGATATGGAGATGCTCGGTCATCCCCAATATGGAGATGCCCGGTGCTCCCAGATATGGAGATGTTCGGTGCTCCCAGATACGGAGATGTCTGCTGCTCCCAGATATGGAGATGCCTGGTGCTCCCAGATACGGAGATGTTCGATGCTCCCAGATACGGAGATGCCCGGTGCTCCCTGATATGGAGATGCACGCGGCTCCCCGATATGGAGATGCCCGGCCGTGCTGAGTGGGGCAGTGGCTCTGTGCTTCAAAGCCTGGGACTTCCAGGAGCAGAGGCATAGCTCACTCCGGGAGCCCCAGCGGGAGGTGGACACCGCTCCGCTTCTACTCTCCTAGCCCCAGCGGGAGACTGCGTCATCCCCTCTTTGACAAATGGGGACTCCAAAAGTGGTACCTGAGTCACAGAACGTTGGCATAGAAACATAACAAAGCACTCGAGGAGCACTATGGCCAGAGGGAGGAAGACTAGGGAAAACGTCAAGAACGCAAGTAGACAATGAATTTCAGATAAAGACTTAAATTAAAGATAGATTCAGGACTTAAATGATCTACTCAGCAAATTTACTGGAAAGCTACCAGAACTTCATCTCTAGCCCCTGACTTGAACTAAAGCCTCTCACTGGCCTGGGTCGCTTCTGATGCCCCAGGAAGTGCAGAGGCCCGTGTCCATGGGCTCAAAGTTCTCAAAAATTTGGAAAACAAAGTTACTTTATTTAACTTATTTATTTTTAAGATTTCATTTACTTATCTGACAGAGACAGAGAAAGAGTAGCAGGCAGAAGGAGAGGGAGAAGCAGACTCCCCACTGAGCAGAGAGCCGGAGGTGGGCCTCAATCCCAGGACCCTGGGATCATGACCTGAACGAAGGCAGACGCCCAAAGGACTGAGCCACCCAGGTGCCCCAAAACAAAATTATTTTAAGCACCAACAGCTAAGACCGCTGTCTCTTCTCCCCTAGAGCAATAGGTTTTCCTTGTGGGCCCAGGACTGAGAGATCCCGGGACATGGGACTTTCAGTGCTAATATCGGCCAACTCCAGGGCAAACTGGGATGAGTCAGTTATCCCACTTTCCATTCTTCCCTTCCTACATCTCTGTCATCAGATGGCACTGGAAAAAATACAGAGCCTATGGGATCTGGCAGAGGGGAGATTGAATAAGGGATGCATTTAGTTTTGGCCTGGTGGGGTAGATGCCTGTGGTTGGCGATCATTTTGCGTTAAGTTATGGATAAGTGTTGCAGTGTAGATCAGCGTCCAGGGTGCTAGCACTGACCCACTCAGCATTCTCTGACCCATCACAGCGCCCCACTCAGCATTCTCTCACCAAGACACAGAACCTCAGCTCACGCCACATTATGACCATGTCCTACTGCGCCCGGCACCTGGAGAACAGGTGTAGTGGGGGAGAACAAGGTTTGGAGAGTACAGGGCCAGAAATCAATGTGTGGAAAGCCTTCCAATGATCAAATATATACAATTGATGATAGAAGATGGAATTCTCATTGGTATTTAGTCAAAATGGAAGTTCTCCCCTCTCAAGAATCAACTCCAGAATGCAGTGTTATACCAATACAAAGGCATCATGGATTTTTTCTTTTTGGGAATTGAGTGAAGTGTTGTTTTTCAGATTTCCTATTTGAAAGGTTTTATAATGAATGTGTTGGTGTCTGAATTCATATGTGTGATACATCCCAATTATCAAGAACAAAACAATTTTTGATCAAGTCTACTAAAGGAAAGGCTAACTTTTCTTGTTATTTCCTCTATGGAAAATATACAATTGCAATTATATAGTGAGGTGATCAAAGAATATGAAGCCAAAAAATGTAGGAAAATAAAAACACTACTACAGACATATATTAAGCGGTCATTTCATAAAAAATATTATGCCATCTTTCTGGATTAGGGGCATAGTTGAGATATTTGTCAACATATTAAATTTTTTTTTCTGTTGTGATTTCTTTTCACACTTTGGACAAATACTCACTTTTGTATCAAATGTTGTGTTTATGTTTGCATTTTTCATAAAAGGTCTTTTAATAAATAAACTTACATGAATTTATTCCTCAGCCCTGGATCTTTCTCTGAAAGAAATGTATAAAAATCCTACAAGAACAGATAGGAGTCTATATGCATTTAAAGTGGTGGGGTCCTCAGGCAATGTGGAATCCTACAAAGCATTAAAAAAAAGATAAGCAAATTTCACTGTATAAATAGCATGGTAAAAGATGACTTCAGTAAAGTCAATAGAAAATTATAAATTTAAAAAATATGTTTGCAACCCAGATAGCACAGAGTCTTATCATCTAAACTGTATAAGGAGATCTTAAAACCAACAAGACGAGAATGCACAAACCATTTGAGAAAAAATAACCTAAGATGTGAAGAGGCAGCATTTCTTTTAAGCACATGTATTAGGCCAGAAAGCACATTGTAGCAGTTAATTTAGCTTTAATATTATACAGACCCAGAGGTCTGATAACAATTAAGTTAGAGAATGGGAGCATAATAACAGAAGAACCCATTCACATGGGAACATGAAACACATCTAAATAACTCATGGGCCAAAGAATCCATCATGGAAATTAAGCAATTCTTGAGAATTGGACAATAGTAAGAATACCTCATATCAAAATTTGTGGGCGGGGCGGGGGGGCTCCTGGGTGGTTCAGTTGGTTAACCCTCTGACTCTTGGTTTTGGCTCGGGTCATGATCTCAGGATCCTGGGAAAAGTTGTGGGAATGTCCCTAAAGCTAGAGCCTTAAATCTTTATATTGGGAAAGAAGGTTAAATGAACTAAGTGTCCATCTCCAAGAAAATTCTTAATAAGGATACGGTACCCGAAGAGGTCAGAAGGAAGAAAAAATACATAAGCACAAGTTAATAAAATAGAACACAAAGAAAATCACTCAAAAAAAAGGAAAATGCTTCCTTTGCTTTAATTAATAAAATGGAAAATTCTGATGTGGTTGAGCAAGAAAAGAAAGAAAAGGCATTAATAAATATTAGGAACTAAAAGGGTCACGATTAGAGATACAGTGTAGATAATGGTAAGAGGAAATCATGAATGAATTTACACCAACTAATTAAAAACAGAGATATATGGATCATTTTCTAGAAATTATTTAGTTCTGATTATATTTATCTAATTTTCTAATTGCACAAGTAACTTAAGAGAAATTGTATTTCAAGAAGAACCAGAAACCAGAATTGATGTTTAACCATTACAATATTTTTTTAGAATCAGTAAATGACAGTCTATTTCCTGAATTGACTCGGGTCAGATGTCTTAGGAGCTAATTTTTGCAAAAATGAAGAAATACATTATCCGCATTTATACATCATATTTCAGAAAGTAGAAGAAATGAAGTGAGCCTCCTTAACTCCCTTTCTGAAGTTAATAATGACTTTGACACCAGACTGAAAAAGAAGAGCACAAAATGTATTATGCAATCTCTCTCATGAAAGTAAACTCAAAAATCCTGAATAAATATTAGCAAACAGAAGTTACCACTTGATTATTTTTAAAACCATTATGAACAAGGTTGATTTATCATGAGACTTCCTGGATGATTTAAGACGAGAAAAAACGATAAATGCAATTCATCACACAAACTAATTTAAAGGATAAGAACTTTCTAAAGTACCCAAATGGACATAAAACAAGAATTTATTAAAATCCAGTATCCATCTAAGATTTGCATATACACATATGCACACACAAAGCATAGAAAGCTAAACCTTAACTTATAAATATTATCTCATTCAACACTACAAACTACTTTATATTTAATAGTGAAATGTAGAGCCATTATTTTGCAAGTCAGGAACAAGGCAAAGATGAGTCCAGTGCAGTAGGAAAAGGTAGAAACAGCTCTAAAAAATGATGAGCTAGTTTCTATGGAGGAAAAACAGATTTTATTGAATGATGCAGAGTAAAGGATTAAGCAAGCTCTTGGATTGGAAGACATGCTTTCATAAAGATGCCAATTATTTTCAAATTAGTATATAAATTTCATGCAATTCTAATCAAAACCCAATCGGTTTTTGGTAGAACTCAAAATGCTCATTCTACAATGTATATGGGAAGCATAAGGCAAAAAAGAACCCCTGAAAACAAACAAACAAAAAAAACCCCACATAATTCTGAATTAGAACAAGGTAGAGAGACTCACCCTACCAGATATTCATATTTATTATAAAGTAATACCAATTAAGAGAGTGTGTATCAGTGCATGGTAGAAAAAAAGCAAGTTCAGGAAAGATAATGTACCTGACACTATTTATGTCAAGCGCCAAACATACAAAAATAATATGATTTATGCACATGGAAGAAAATGT
The DNA here is from genome assembly GCF_964656455.1 of Halichoerus grypus. Taxonomy (NCBI): domain Eukaryota; kingdom Metazoa; phylum Chordata; class Mammalia; order Carnivora; family Phocidae; genus Halichoerus; species Halichoerus grypus. The sequence continues at coordinate 19,538,610 of NC_135719.1, read as the reverse complement.
ACAATGAAAACATAAAAATATTAATAAAAGTGTCAGTTATCGTGGCTCAGTCAGTTAAGCTTCTGCCTTCAGTTCAAATAATGATCTCAGGATCCTCGGATCAATGGAGCCCTGTGTTGGGCTCCCTGCTCAGCGGCGAGTCTGCTTCTCTCTCTCCCTCTGCCTCTCCCCCCGCTTGTGTGTGCTCGCACTCTCTCTCTCTCTCTCAAATGGATAAATAAAATCTTTTTAAAAAAAGAAAGTGTCAATTTTCAAATTTCAGATTTGTAGTTCCTTTAAATGGGAAGAGAGAGGTACAAACCCACAGAGGCTATAGCTACAATTGTAATGTTTTATTTAAAAAAAAAATTTCTAAAGCAGAGATTCCCAATTTTCTTGGTTCATAGCACCTTTATTATCTCCATTCTTTTGTGATGCTACCCAAGCTGAAAGAAATGTCTAAAGGTTCCCTTTATTAAGTAGAGTCCAAAAATTTTGATAGTAATGGTTGTGAGGTGTCCAATGTCCCCATGTGTCCCTTGAAAACTAAAAACATACGATGGCATTCCTATGAGTTCCCTGTGGCACACAGTTTGGGAACCACAGATTTTTAAAACAGATCTTGAAAATAATCTAAATTCAACCAAGCTAGTTGATAGATCCAAGAAAGTTTGTTGTATTTTCTCTCTACTTTGATGAATTGGGCTGAGTGCTTTGCCCAAGTCATTCCATTTTGTCCTCACAAAGGATCCTGTGTTCTCTTTCTGTGTGAGAGGAAACAGAGGTTTAATAAGTTGGAGAAAATTCGCTGTCACACACTTGTAAGTGCTGAGGCCTAGACTGAAGCCAGTCCTCTCTGATTGAAGGCCACCGGGTCATGCGTTAATGGGACAGACCACTACTGAACATGTGTTTCAGGTACTAAACCCTGTCAGCCAAGGGAGAGTGGACGTAGCCATTGTCCTTGCACATGTGGTGGGAGACGAACAGGGAAGGAGTGTTAAGCACCGGGGAAAACGTGTGCTCAACCCAGTAGTGAGCAGTCAGAAGTCAGGAGGGGTTTGGGGTTGAGTTTGTGCTGAGGCTTGCAAGATAAATACACATTTGTTTATGGGGATCCACCAAAGTACAAAGACAGAGAGATAAGGAACCCTGTGGTCCTCTTAAAAAGCAATGGGTTATGCCCCAATGGCCAGGGCAAATATTAAATTATTTGTAAGGACTGCACCGTGCTCTTACCCCCCTCCCTTGGCACCCAAAGTGTTAGTGACTTTGACTACTCAGAGTCCAATTCCATTTTATTTCTATCATATCTTCCCATTCCTCCCAAACCAACAATAAAAGCTTTACACTAAAGATACATCTTTTACATGTCGAGTGACAGCTTACTCATTTCTGTATTTCCTAAGACCTCAGCCTATGTCCTGAATATGTTCTAAAGGAAATAGTAATTTTGAATATGTTTATGAAATCTGGATTGTTTGGGCTCACAAGTATTAAGCTGAAGGAAAAAGGAAAGGCTCAGTGGGTTTTCATATATGCTCTAGCTGTCCTATGAATCCCCTGGGTCTTAGGAATTTACAGAAAGGTACAAGAGTCCCTGCCATCTTGATGTAAACTTCTAATGTTCCAATTGCAAAAGCAAGTGAATGTTCTGAGCAGTCCTGGCTTCAGAGGTCCCTGGGAAATAGAATTCCATTTACACAGCAAGGCTCTGGGTCAAAAATCTGCCTGGGTTAAGTGGTGACTTTCTCTCCTTTGAAATTCATTTGAGTTCTGTTTCCTGCCTGTGTAGTCCTCCCCTTCTTGTGATGACAAACCTTGGCTTACCTTTAGTCTGGGTTTTCTAGGTCTCAATACCAAACTTTAAACTGCTTGTTTTGGGGTGCCTGGGTGACTCAGTCGTTAAGCGTCTGCCTTTGGCTCAGGTCATGATCCCAGGGTCCTGGGATTGAGCCCCGCATCGGACTCCCTGCTCGGCGGGAAGCCTGCTTCTCCCTCTCCCTCTCCCCCTTCTGGTGTTCCCTCTCTCGCTGTGTCTCTCTCCGTCAAATAAATAAAATCTTTAAAAAAAAATAAAATAAACTGCTTGTTTCTCCTTTTGCTCATACTGGTTCCATCCCACCCAGCAATCATCTATTTCCCTTGTGAGTTCAGAAGGTCTCTGAAAGACGAGGCATGTGTGGGTCACACCACCGCATTGGGGATGCCCGTGTTCATACATCCACGTGGATCATAGAAAAACGGGCTCATGGCACTATGTTCTTTAGGATCACTAAGCGCAGCCTACACACAGCAGACCGATACGGGTGAACAGCCAAGCCTTATGGGATCTGAAACAAAAACAAAAAACAAAAAAACAAAACACAAAAAATCTTCTGGGATCTGGATGAAGGAGACAAAAATTTACTTGTGAGATAAAAATTATCAAAATCTTTGATTTTTGTATTTCGGGGGGGGGTTGCCATCAGCCCGGAAACTGCTTTTTCCATGACTTGGTGCAGCACAGAGTGGCACAGAAAGAGATCCAGGAGAACACAAAGCAAAAAGATGCTTTTCCAGAGTGACAAGTACCTGCATCACACATCCTGCAAGTTTTACTCTAGAAGACAGAAGCTCCTGCAGGAGGGGCAGCTCAGCGCAGACAGCGAGAGCTGTGGAAATGGAGTGCAGCGATCTCTGTACCAATATATACAACTTCTGTTGCATTTGTAGAGACCCCTCTCTTTCTGCCACAGTTTAGTGTCAACGGTCCCGATTAAGTGCAGGAGCACTCCAAAGACGGCGGTACGGGACGTGGAATATGTGGGGCCCAAGTTAGGAATCATCAGAGCAAAACAGTGAAAGAAGGAGAGCGACAGATTCCAAGCTGAGATAACCCTCCTTCCCACGGAGGGGTGGTGGCAACTTCTCAGTGAAGGAGGTACATGGCTCTGGGACCCTACCGTCCGGTCCGTAGAATTGGTGCCTGGATCCTGCTGCTGTAAATTAATAGTTTGTTCAACCATTCTGTCCTTACCACATCCTGATTTACTCTTTAAAAAAAAAAAAGATTTATTTATTTGAGAGAGAGAGAGCACGCGCACAAACAGGGGAGCGGGGCAGAGGGAGAAGGAGAAGCACGCTCCCAACTGAGCAAGGAGCCCCACGCGGGGGGCTCGATCCCAGGACCCTGGGATCATGACCTGAGCCGAAGGCAGATGCTTAACCGTCTGAGCCACCCAGGCACCCCTTAAATATGTGTTCATTTTTTTTTTAAAGATTTTATTTTGAAGTGATCTCTACACCCAGCGTGGGGCTCGAACTCACAACCCTGAGATCAAGAGTTGCACGCTCTACCGAAGTAATTTAATAAGCATGTAATTGGAACTTCAGCAGAAATTAAGAATAGAGTCAACATCACACTCTAAAAATATAGACCAGGCAGCAGGCGATATCGTTGTGAGAACAAAATGGAAAAAAAAAAAAAAAAGATTCAGTAGTGGCGCGGCCAGGATGAATGGCACAAGATTTATCACTAATGGAATTGTGGGAATGCCTGCCCAATATTGCCAGGCCTCCTAATTGTCCAAGAGCTGCCAGTAACCCAGATTTTGACTTGAATTCAGTAGATTTTTGACATGTCGACGTGACTGTAATGAGGCCAACATTTTTTTGGCCAAATTAACATATATGTGTACAGGTGAATCCAAAGACCCCTAGTTTGTGGGACCTGCTGTGTGTGGAGCCGACTTATCATTATATTCTAGATGCTGGTGCCTGAGCCAGCAAAGGCTGCTTACCGAGTCTATTGGTGAGAAATACTTTACCGTTTCTGCAAGTCTGTTTTTCCATCTGTTTTCCGTCTTTTGTCAATAGGACACCCTTGTGAGTCTCAAGCATTTTGGGGAATTGGCCACTATGGTCGCCGTGGGTTACATCGAGAATGCCAAATATCTTAATTTAAAATATGTTATACAGCAATATAGTATACTTACATGGAATACTGAAGTTGCCTGAGCTCAGGAATGACAAAAGTGTTCCTTTCTATTGCAAACTCTAATTGGTGTTCATATGGTCTGCCTGACATGCAGTGAAGAGAACAGATCTCAGTTGGGAAGAACACAATGATTGTTTGCATCACAGCATTGCTAGATGGAAATCCTCTTCCAGATATGGGCCATATCTGTCTTGATCCTCACCTGAACATTTTCCAATGAGATCCTAAGTGCCCTGCAAGCTGAAAACACAAACATGAAATCTCACGTTAAAAGCTGATTATCTGTATAGTGATGGGGGAGAGAATTAAGCTCTCCATTCGTAAATATTTGAATGCATGCTGCATGTCTGGCACTTACATAGGCAATGGGGATTCAGAAGTGAATAAAACAAGCAAAAATCCCTTCCCTCATGTAGTTTAATTATATGGCTAAGGGGTGAGGGGAGACTCAAGAAAGAAACAGCTAAAATAGAGACACCATAGAGTGTATTACAAAATGTTAAGTGCAATGGGAAAAGGGGGGATTTAGGGACTCTCTGTGTGTATGGGGGGTAGATCACAATTAACCAGGATCAAAAATTAGCAGTTGGAATATTTAAAACATTCCATTTAGAAATGGAACGGGCATGCATACGCCCTGACCCCCCCATCCTCCAATGGTATTACATGGCATTTCCACCACTTAATGCACTTGCATAACCTTCCAGTATCTGGAGTCACTCGAGGTATCCCTCTCCATCCCCAACATAAATTAACATGTACAATATCTGGTCATTGTTTAGAAGGTCCAACGAGGCCCATGCATTCTAACTAATTAATTAAAATTAGTTCTAAAAAACTCGGAGATTAAATTCTGACTTCGTAGATGCCCAGTTATGCACCTGAGGGGTTGTAGTCTTTCTAGACTAGCACAATCAGGGAGAGTGTCCCAGGGCTAGCCTGACCACTCAGTGGACCACACATGGCTTTATGCTGAGGCGTGACGGAGACACAGGTAATGAAACCCAAAAAGAAAACTCAAATCCCTGAGTGGAGAAGAATTTGAGACAATTTCTCAAATAAAAGGGCATAGAACAAGGGAAGCTGTTCTCTCCAAACAGAACAGATAGAATGAAAAACGAGGGAAGGTGTCCCCCACACTGATTCACGTTTAGGACCTGTTTACAGAATTCATTTAATTTGAATAAAATGTGATCAACACGTTATGGTTACTTTCTTAGGGCAGCCTTTGGCCTCACTCAAATAGTCCAAGTACAGAATAGTACAGACAGTCTCCAAGAAATCTTCGGCACCTAAAAATAGCCTTCTAAATCAAGGTCATGCGGTGCTTGGGTGGCTAAGTCGGTTAAGCATCTGCTTTCAACTCATGTCATGATCTCAGGGTCCTGGCATCGAGCCCCACATTGGGGCTCCCTACTAAGTGAGGAGTCTGCTTCTCCCTCTCCCTCTACCTCTGCTCCTCGCCGCTGCTCATGCTCTCCCTTTCAAATAAATAAAATCTTAAAAAAAATCAAGGTCATAGTGAGGATTCTAAGAATGAAGAAAATTATCTTTTCAAAAGCAAAGTGTGAATCCCAAAAGGTGAATGTGATTTTTGTACCTGGAATGAGGCAGAACGTTTCTTATAATGGGCTTCTCTGTGATTCAGTGTTTTGGGTTCATGATTAACTTAGTAAAATATGTATAAATTAAAATGTCCAGAATAATTCTATGCACCCTGGATGGCAATGATCAGAATTTAGTTGAAAACCGTTTTCATCTCCAATTTCTGGCTCGTAGTCAAGCGGTATATACTTATTAGTAAGTCTGTCCCTTTAATCAGTTACATGCCTCACAGTCTCATTTGATCTCTATGATGATCTTTCAATATAAATGAACTCATGAGCTTCTGAAAGGAAAATGATTCTCCTGACCCAAATGACAATCCCATAGAATTGTTATTTATTTATTAAAAAAATTGCTGAGACCACAGGCCGGGTCAGCTGATCCCCATTTTAGAACTGTGTGGACAGAAGTTTCTTTTTCTTTTTTTTTTTTTTTGCCTGATGCCATTGTCCCAAAAGCAAAGCTGCAGACAGTGGTACATACATGATAAATCTCCAACAAAATAAGAAAATTCACATAAAGCAAACTATTCATTTTAAAAAACTGTTTTTCATCCTGAGATTTTTATCCTGAAATTGAAGAAACAGTAGCTGGCAGAGATTTTTTTTTTTTTTTTTTTTATGTGAGTGCACGTCTGTACTTGACACATTTGAGTTTGCATCTCATTTTCATCTTCTAATTTTTAAAAAATATATTTTACTGATAAAAATGCAAAATCTGGGGACAACTGACCTAAAACACTTATATCCTTCTCTATTCTCCTCTCAAGACACAAGATTGGACTTCAACTATGAATGATCTAAATTTGTAGAAAGTTCAAAAAGTAGCTGGATGAAACATCAAATAACACATCAAAAAGCTGAGATGTATCAATGTGTCAGGGTTCAAAAATAATGACTTACAGTCAGTGATAGGAATGCTTTTCCACTGTGTCTATTTTGAGGGCAAGCCTGAAATTCACAACTTAGCAGACAAAGTAAAAGATCTGTGGGGAAATGTGACGAATTTGTCATTGCTCAAATCCAGTGCTCAGCCTTGGGCTGAATTTAGTATTAATCTTGATAGAGGCATGTTTGCAGTGGACAGAGAATAAGAGAAATACATGTAGGATTTATTGAGGATGCAGTAAAAAATCCATCTTTTTAGGGCTATTTTTCTTCCACAATAAATGATTAGGGGAGGAAAAAAAGAAAAGCTTAAAATTGGTGTCAAGCTCTTTACTCCAACCATTTGGGATTAGCTGGAAGAGAAATATGTCTGCTTATAATGAATCACTTTTGATGAAGTTGAAAAGAGGGAGGGGAGAGAAGTATCCAGCAAGCAGGGGTTTGGGAGGATTTCCTGAAGTCCCTACACTGCAGTTCACCAATAGTAATGGACTATCAATGAATTTTTACCAACTGAATTTAATACATAAGTTGAGTATAGTCCTTAAATTCTATGAGGAAATATATGTTACGAAATGAGAATAAACCACTCCTCCCTTTCCAGAGAAAGACATTTTTCTCATCTGTTAACAAAACCTATGATACTGCAAAATGGTGATCTTTGTCAGATTTGGGGCTTTACACTAAATTGTAATTGGGCAATTAGACTAGGAAGCGATTTTGCCCTGTTCCACATTAAAGACAAGCTACATGACACAGGGTTTTTTTTTTTAAAGACAGAGGCTTCACTGCAGTTGTTCAAAATTGTCCGTCATTCTACCAAGCACTGGATTGAATCAAGAGGTGTAATTTGGAGCACCTGGGTGGCTCAATCAGCTAAGCCACCAGCTCGGTGGTGATCCCAGGACCCTGGGATCTAGTCCCGCATCAGGCTCCTTGTTCAGTCGAGAGCCTGCTTCTCCCTCTCCCTACTTCTTCCTCTGCCTGCCACTCTCCCTGCTGGTGCTCTCTCTCTCTTTGACAAATAAATAAATAAAATATTTGAAAATAAATAATTAAATAAATAGGTGTTATCTGGGGGGAAAAGGCATCTACCATGATATATTTTCCTTTTTCAAACTCATTTCCAATTGTTCTCAGGATGCTCCCCATCTTCTTCTTAGTTGGAGTGATTAGTGCTTATCTTTTTACTTTGCACATTTTAATAACCTCTTGCCTCAGAAAAAGCATGCACTCAGTCTCAGTGAACTTCTAACAAGGAAGTTTCAAGACAAGAGAAAAGACAATGGGAAATATGCATTCATGGTTTTAGGCAGTCCTAGGTGTTATGGATATGTTGTTGATAATATATCCCTCCTACGTGCAATGTTCCAGTTTATGTTGTTCCAATAACACCAATAAACCACATAGATGACATTGTAGATGATTTGAGATCCTGCTTGACTTTTTGTTTTAAGGGAAATAGAAACGGACGAACTATTATATGCTTGACCTTCTTGAACCCAATGTCCATAGTGGAAAAGGTTTGAAACGGACTATGTCCATAACGACCTTCTCCCCACTCCCCGCACAGTTTCCTAGATATAGTGCTTTTCACTTGCATACATGTTTCTGGTCTACTCTTTATTTTTAAAAATCTCCCTACACAGTATCTATAACAGACCCTTCTGCACCCTATAAGCATCAACCTTTAAATTGTTAGGGGGTATATATTTTTCCCACCAATCCCCAATAGTTTCATCTTCATCCCCTTCCATGTTGTTCTTAACATAGTTTCCAGAATTATCAGAACACCTCCCTTTGGGGGAAGCTGCTATATATTTCATCATCACTCTCTAAACTGTTTAGAAAATAGATACTAGCTGAAGTCTGTATTAGTAAGTCCATCACTGTTAAGAACTCAGTCCATGACATATTAATTTACTCCTAAGCTTCCAGCTGAGGCCAGACTAACCTGAATGGTATTTGATTACAAAGATCAACGAGTTGGCATGAAACGGGATGGATCATTGAGCAAAACAGTTTATTAGTTCTCCTTAGTACAACTGATGTTTTTAGGAGCTGTGGTTTATAGTCTGTGGCATTGTTTGGTGGACTCCTTCCTAAGCCATCAACTATCCAAATCAAACCACTATCAGCACCTTGGAGAATGTAATTATATGTTACAGACATTCTCTAAGAGAGGTAGTGTGCAGCAGTTCTAGAACACTCCCCCCCATTTTTCTTGATTGAGGACCTCTTATTATTTAATGTCAAATATTTCACGTAAACTATTGACTATTAGGAGAAAGTTTATCGGTTTCTAGATAGTATTTTTTTCCTAGCTTTGAGGCTGAAAAATATTTCATATAATTCATATAGTCGGAGGAAAGTTGTCAAAGCAATAGATTTTATGATTACCCCCCCCCAACTCCCACATACACATACAAACACGCATGCATGCGCTTTTAAAAAATCTCTCAGAATCCAAGAATGTAGCGCTGGAAAGGGACCTTACTGAATTCTTTCCTAATTCGGTAGTAAATATAGCTGAAATTATCTGAGCTCACCAATTTGTTTCAAAGAGTTAAAAGAACATAGGAGCTCTACTTAAGGAGCCTTACTGTACGAAAGTGAGGGCGAGGCTGGAGATATTAAAACTGTAGGAGGGATACTGTGAATAGGGTTACTTGGAGTCGCTGTGGTGAGTTGGACTGCTTCTTTCGTCACCTTCCAAATATTCTCTATTACAGGTAGCAATTTGGGGTTAATTCAGGATTATCAATCAATCACAGTCGGGCTCAAAATTTCATCGGAAGCTTTGCCTCTGTTCTCCTGCTGACTCTTGATTGGAGTCACAGTGGCAGGGCAGGGAAAAGAGGAACACTTTGTTCTTGTTGCCAGCATGTCCCACTAGCAGGCTAGCTGCTTGCTGCCACTCTGGAAGTTTCATGGGAAGATATTCTTGGAATACATTCTGAGCCAAGAGATCCAAATGAGATCTATCAGGTGTTGAGGGTGGGCCTTCTAGGATCCATGTTACTGCCTGTATGTTATGCCCCACCTGCCACTTCAGTTGCTGTCCACATTCCCAGGGGTCCTCCTAGTGTCTCAGAGACTTCTGTTTTCCTACTCCATCTGGGACGCAGTGTGTCTGTCTGTCTCACTGTTAACACATGTAAGTTCCCAGAGGATCTTCTTTATTTCTCTCTTGCCCCTGAGCTGCCAGGCGCTGAGAGCAAATTTCGGTGTACAGCTCACTCTCCCTACATCCCTCTTCCATCCTATCCTTTGTCCCCCTTCACCACGTGCCCACCCCCGACCCCAAACTCTCTTTACATAAAGAAGGAATGAAAGCCAGGTAATGACAACCCAGTTCTACCATAACGTGGACCTTCAAATCTGTGTCTCATCCTTGAATTCTTGACCTGTTACCACAGAAGCCGAGACTCTCCATGTGCTGGTCACTGCACAAGGAAACAGGGGCCTAATTTCTGCACAGAAGAGAAGAGCACACATTCTGGGCACTCCGGGTTTAAACAGATATAAGATAGGGGTTGAGAGGATGTCATGTGGATCTCAAATAACTCTGTTCCATCTTAGTTCTGCATTCTATCAGTGGGAATTTACCTAATTTCCCAGTGCCTCGGTTTCCCCACCTGTAAAAGAAGAAGGATAATGCTTCCTACTTCCTAGGAGGGCTTTGAGGATTAAGTCCATTCTTATACACAGGGCTTTTCACCAAGAGCAACTAATGCATAATAAGTGTTTGGTAATTATTAACAATTGTGATTAATCAGTTCCCTTAATAGCTCACATATTATTCCGTCATACATCTTTAGCCTTTTGGCACATAATACCAAATCTTTAGTCATTCACTTTGGATCAAGAGGTCAAATGCCATTTAGCAAATTCCAGCATGGACTTAGGTCCCTACTGACATTTATAAATAGCACAAAGAAATGTAGTATGGGTTAGGTGTGTAAGTTGTGTGGTATCTTCCCTCAAGGCTGGCAGGGTAGGGCTGATAGCCTGACCTCTAGGGCATGAACATCATTCCCCGCTCACACCTGGTCTTTTACACAAAACCGTCGACTGACTAGGCAATCTAGAAATTCCAAAAGTTCAGTGGCAGATATGTCCTTTTGTGAATATTATTCATCTGAACGACGATTTGAAACTTGCAAAACATTGTGAGGGTGAGAAAAGAACTAGGAATAGCTAGGCAAGTAAGGGCATGTTAGTACAATTTCATGGAAGTGCAATTTAGTGATTCAACTAAATTTATACTTACGTCCACACACTGAACATTCACTCTCGGAAAGTTTATTTTTGTTGCTAACCTTTTATTTGGAACCAAGGAATAAATTTCAATTATTCATTCAATTTATTTCATAAAGAGATACATGGCATGAATTATCAGCCTTTGTATTATGAAAATGCATATGGAGGACCTTAGCATTAAAATGAATATAACAAATACCAGAAATAAAAGCCAGATGCTGTCAAGCTAGGATGTCTACTAGGCCTAGCAGGAGATCTTGGCACAGGCATCAAGATTGTTTTGTTAGTAAATGTGATAATTTGCACTTGGAAGATCTTCAAGCTAAGGATCTACCCCTTCAACTCTAACTGCCTTTCATGACTTAAGTGTTTTATTAAAGAACTTATATTCATGATACTAAATTTACACTTTAAAGTTGAAAAGTCAGCACTTAAAAATTAACTTATTCCTATAAACAAATAGAAATAAAATTTTAAAAAAATATATAAAAGTGATCATGGCATACATGCATTTCTTGAAATAAACTTTTATTTGCCCATTTTTCCTTTTCTTCTCTTTTTCTCTTTCTTCTGTGTCAACCCTATTCCCCTTCCCACCTTCCCTTATCCAGAAGCCCATGTTAACATAATAGGTGCATTTCAGTGGTTTTCTTCAATGGAATATATAGATATGTGTAGATATGTGTACACACAATTACATAGTTCAAAATTATATTCATGTGTCTGCATCTTTCTTTTCTCATTTAATATCTCAGAATAAGTCTCTGAAGTCAAGTGGCCTTGCTACTCTTTTTAATGACTGCACACTAGTTCATGGTGTGGATACACCATAATTTATTCAGCCAGAACCCTACTGAAAGGGTTTTACAATTTTTAAATGAAAAAATTTGCCTTTACTGTGTTTTAAACATTTGTGCGCCAATGGACAATGCTATTGTAAACATCTTAGTGCCTGTCCATGACAAGAACACATAAAGAGATTAAGTGTTATTTTCATTTTACAAATGAGGAAACTATAATTAAGGAAAGGTAAATAAAAGTTTTACAAATGAGGAAATTTTATTTGTTATTCTTTTTAAAAGATTTTATTTCTTTCTTTGTTTATTTATTTAAGAGAGAGGGACAGAGAAAGAGAGAGGGAGCATGAGTGGGGGGAGGAGCAGAGGGAGAAAGACAAGCACACTCCATGCTGAGCACAGAGCCCAACATGGGGCTCGATCTCAGGACCATGAGATCGTGCCTGGGCTGAAACCAAGAGTTGGATGCTTAATGGACTGAGGCCACCCAGGTGCCCCTTATTTTATTTTTTTCAGTAAGCTCTATCCTCAATGTGGGACTTGAACTCAGGACCCTGAGATCAAGAGTCACACGTTCTACCAACTAAGCCAAACAAGCACCCCACAAATGAGGAAATTTTAGCTAAAAAAGTGCAAATGGCCACATCATCAGTCCGGTTTGACTCTAATCTCAGGTTTCACTGTGCCACATGACACTCTTTTGTCCTTGTTCTGATTTCCTAAAAATTATAGGCTATTAAAGGAAAACATGTGTGACTCAAATTCAACTAAATAGATCAAGTACCTGGCAGTGGAGATTAAATATAGTTTAGAAATTTAAGAGGAAAAGATGGATTGCACATTAATTTTTATAAATGGATCTCTTAAGGTACCATGGTTTAGTACAGATGTAAGTCTTTTGGAGGCAATATGGCAAACTAGAATTTCAGAGAAACAGTTTCCAATATAAGACACTTCAAATTACCAGGTAAAACATAATGAGCATTGCAGATATCTGGTTCTGGGACACGTGGATTAGACTGAATAAAACTAAACCTCCCACTGACAACTACGTATGAGATGACTCTTGCAACTCATTGAAGAATAACTAACCGAGATGAGACTTGGATGACTGTGATCCTTTAGAAGAGAGAAGCACACAGAAGGCTCCGCATTTATCCTGGCTTTTCCCATGAAGACATTTTCCTATTTTCTGTAGAGGAAATAGAGGCCAAGCAGAAAGTGGTTCACTTATTGGAGTAAAGATACAGTTGGCAGAATGCCACATTGCCACATTGGTTGGGATTTGAGGGACAAAATCCCAGAGAATAGGGAAATACAGAGGAGTCCCCCAAATCTCTAATTCCCATCGAAATCCTTGGTTAATTCCTATGCTAAATGTGTCAGGGCAAGAGTCCAAAAGTCCAGCCAACTACAACATCTCGAAAGCCAAATAGTATAGCAGAAATCTTAGCAGCTGCTTGTTGCTGGGGAGACTATGGTTGGATTTCAATTCCTAACAAGTTGGAGGAGCTTTAGAATATAGCCTAGACTTCCAGTTGAGATTCCCAAAGGACCATGAACTAGGAATAAAAGCACAGACTTGGAAGAAAGACCACACTCTAGAAGATTAACCATGGCTTAGGAATAATCTCAAAACTGAAATATACCAACCCCAAAACTCTAAAATTAAACAGCAACTAGATTATGGTGATCCACTGTCCCTATATGGTCCCTGGAAGAAAATCTCTCTCTTGCTGTGGAGGAAAATGACATCATCAAGAGCCTCTGTATTGTGTCATCTACAGTGTCATGTATCCATTAAAAATTACTAGGACAATTAAAACAGGACTAAATGACCAAAAGACATACAAAATCATATTTTTTATAAAGAACATAGAAACACAACCAAGGAGTTCCAGATCATTGATTTTTTTGTTTTTAAGAGATGTCGAGTGTATGTGAGCAGAGGGGGAGGGGCAGAGGGAGATGATGGAAATCTTAAGCAGACTCCATGCTGAACACAGAGCCCAACGTGGGGCTGGATCTCAGAACCTTGAGATCATGACCTGAGCCTATCAAGGGTCAGACACTTAACTGACTGAGCCACCCAGGCACGCCCAGATAATTGATTTTAAATAACTTATGATTAAAGTGCTCTTTAAAATGAAGAAAAGATGGAAAATTTCATCAGAGAATAGGAATCTAAAGTAAATTTCTAAAACTGACAAAAATGTTATATCTGACAGTAAAATTTAACTTATTGGTTTAATAGAAGATTAGACAAAGCAGAACAGATGATTAATAGATGGAAAAACAGATCAGTAAAAAATATCAAGTTTGAGAGACCAAAAGAAAAAAAAAAGGTGAAAAACAAGGGAAAAAAAAAGATATGGGACATATATCGAACACAGCACTATCCAATAGAAATATAATGGAGGCATCAAATGTAAAAAAAGATTTTTCCAGAAATACAAAATCTGAAAAATTTCCTCACAAGAATACCTGCACTATAGGGAATGTTAAAGGACATTCTTCAGGCAGAGGGGAAAAAATATCAAAGAAATATCAATCTATAAAAATAAAAAATCAGAAATGTTGTCTGAATGATATGGATTGAATATGTACCCCCTAAAATTCATTTATTGATATCAAATCCCAATGTGATGATATTTGGAGGTGGGACCCTTTGGTGGTGATTAAGTCAGGAGAATGAAACCCTTATCAATGGGATTAGTGCCCTTATAAGAATAGGCCAGGAAATAGCTTGCTCTTTTTCTGCCATGTGAAGAGAAAGGAGAATTCAGCTATCTGCAACCCAGAAGAATGTTCTTACCAAAACCCAACCATGCTGGCACCCTGATCTCAGACTTCCAGCCTCCAGACTGAGAAATACATTTCTATTGTTTGTAAGTCACCCAGTCTATGGTAGTTGGTTCTATCAGCCTAAATTGACTAAGGTATAAGTGTAAATACATAGGATTTTAAAAAATATTTCATTTTCTATAAGGTAGTAGACTGCTTAAACAATGTAGTAGGGAAGTTGATAACATATGTAGATTTACAATGCATATAAACAAACCAAAAAGGCTAAGGGTGGGGAAATGGAAGTATATTGTTGTTAGTTTCTTACACTACACATGAATGCATATAACATCACTTGACATGAGACTGTGATTAAATAAAAATGTATATGATAGGGGTCCTTGGCTGGCTCATCTGTAGAGCATGCAACTCTTGATCTCTGGGTCATAAGTGTGAGCCCCATGTTGGGGGTAGAGATTATTTTAAAAAATAAACTTATTAAAAATACTATAGATATACTCTAAATCATAAAGCAACCACTAAAATAACAAAGGGTTATAGCTAATAAAGCCAAAAAAGGAGAGAAAATGGAATCATAAAAAATATTCATTTAATCCAAAAGAAAGCAGGAAAAGAGGAAAAAGGAAATGAATCATAGCCAAGACAATTAAAAAACAAATAGCAAGGTGGTAGATTTCTGCCCACCATATTAATAATTATATTACAGGTGAAATGTGTAAATACCTCAATTACAGATCAGAAATTGTCAGATTGGATAAATAAAGCAAGACCCAAATATGCTTCTCATCAGAAACTTACTTTAAAGTATGTATAGTAGTATAAAGACACAAATAGGTTAAAATGTTGGAAAAAGACATTTCATGCTAAGCTTAATCAAGATAATGCTGTTGGGGCACCTGGGTGGCTCAGTCAGTTAGGTGTCTGCCTTCAGTTCAGGTCATGATCCCAATGTCCTGGGATTGAGCCCTGTGTCAGGTTCCCTGCTCAGCGGGGAGTCTGCTTCTCCCTCTCCCTCTACCCCTCCCCCCTGCTTGTGCTCCCTCTCTCTCTGTCTCTCAAATAAATAAATAAAATCTTTTTTTTTAAAGATAATGCTGAAGTGGTTATATTAATATAAGACAAACTAAATTTCAAAGCAAAAATATTACCAGAAATAAAAGTTTTTCTGTAATAATAAGGAAGCCAATTCATCAAGAAGGTATGACAACCCAAAATACTTATGCACTTACTAATGAAGCTTTAAAATACATAAAGCAAAAACTGATAGAACTGCAAGGAGAAACAGACAATTCCATAATTAGTCTCTCTCTAATTGACTGGACAAGCAGGCAGAAAATCAATAAGGCTACAGATGACTTGAATAATATTATCAACCATTCTGATCTAATTGACCTAATTTATAAAATACTGCAACCCAAAAACAGCCGAATTCACATTGTTTTCAACTGCATATGCACAATGTACCAACATATACCATACTCTGTGCCATAAAATAAGTCTCAATATATTTGAAATGGTTCAAGATGTGCAAAGTATGTTTTTTGATCACAATAGAATTTAATTAGCTTACAGGAAAAAAAAACTAAAAGAACCCCAAATATTTGGAAATGAAATGGCACACTTCTTTATAAACCACAGAACAAAGAAAAATTAAAGGGATTTTAGAAAGTCTTTTGAACTGAATGAAAATAAAAACATAAATTCTGGTTTCAGTTCTGACATGTAAAGAGCTTGGAAGATGTCACTCTCATCTTTACAACAGAAAAAACTGAACAAAACCAAAAGCAATGACTCTTCTTGGGCTCCTCAGAGAACAGAGATCAAAGGACAAGCTGCCATTCCAAAACTGGGGAGAAAAGCCAATGCAGGGAGTCACAGCTGAGGTATACACACCTGGAGCAGACCTGCTGGAGTCATAACCTGGTAGGAACACATCATGGTAATTTTGATGAATTGCTGGAAGCTGAGTGTGGACTGGTGTGAGAGGGAAAACTCCTGGCTGCTTCAGTCTTGCAGAAACCCGAAAGTTTACCTCTAGGAACTCCATCAGATTCTCACAGTCACAAAGTCCCTTTTGTGACTTTGGAAGGGGAAGGGGAAGATTCTTTATTGTGACATATTCCCCAAGAGGGCTCTATAACATAGCACTGCCTTCCAAGGAGCAGAAAAACTATATCCATCTTGCCTTATCTCAGATGGAGAAAATAATTTTTCCCATTTCAACTCCCACTTGCCTTTCTGTTTCGCCAAAGCCACGTGGAAGGGGAAGGGGGAATTATACCTCTGAAGAAACACTTGTGAACATCCATAGCCCAGATAAACAGGTCCACTAAAAGGCTGAAAATAACCCATAAGATTATAAAATGCTTTCCCTCGCCCATACGTTGCTACCACACTGACAGAGCTTCAGTATAACAGTGCAGTACAGTTGAGCTAGCAGCCAGATGCAGACGTCTCTGAGAAGGAGCCCTTAGGGAAGGATGCAAAGAAGGGAGAGAGGGAGAAAGAAAAAAAAAGGAAGAACTTTAATAATAAAACCAGATAGATATTACAAGAAAGGGAAAATACAGACTGATAACTCTCATGAGCACGGATGCAAAATTCTAAACTAATCATTAGCAAATCAAATCCAACAATGGGTAAAAATATTTATACACCACAAACAAGTAGGGTTTATTGCAGTTATGAAAGGCTGATTTCACAATAAAAAACCAATCAATGTAATCCATCATATCAACAGCCTAACGGAGAGAAATCATATGATCATGTCAACGGATGTAGAAAGAGTATTTGACAAAATCCAACAACCATTTTTGATAATAACTCTAAGCAAACTAGAAGTAGAGGGAAACTTTATCAACCTGATGAAGATTGTCTATGAAAACCCTGCAGCTAACATTATATTAAATGGAGAAAAAATGGATGCTTTCCCCCTGAGTTTGGAATCAATGCAAGGATGGTCTTTTCTCACCATTCCTATTATACATTGTAGTAGTGGTCTCAACTAGTGCAATAAGACAAAAAACAAAACAAAACAAAAAAAAACAGGTGTGTAGATTGAAAAGGAAGAAATAGAATCTTTATTCATAGATGACCTAGTAGTTCATGTAGAAAATCCCAAGGAATCTACAAAATAACTCTTGGCAATAGTAAGCAAGTATGGCACGTGAAACAAGGCTAATATACTAAAGTCAATTGCTTTCCTGTATGCCAGTAATGAACAATTGGAATTTAAAATTAAAAAAAATATTATTGAAAGTAGCATCAAAAAATGGAATACTTATATGAATCTAAACAGGATCTACATGTGGAAAACTACAAAGCTCTGATGAAATAAATCAATATCTAATCAAATGGAGAGATATTTTATATTCATGAATTGGAAGACTCAATATTCCTTTATATATTTTGAGGCTCTGTAGAAAGATACATATATGTTTATAATCATTATATATTCTTGATGGAATAACCCTTTTGTCAATAATGTCCTTTGTTTCTGTTTTTTTTTAGAGACTTTATTTATTTTTATTTTTTTATTTTTTTAGAGAGAGAGTGTCTGCATGTGCAAGTGGGGCAGGAGGGGAAGAAGGAGAGGGAGAGAGAGAGTCTTAAGCTGCTCAGTGAGGAACCCCACATGGGGCTAGATCTCACGACCCTGAGATTATAACCTGAGCCAAAATCAAGAGTGGGATGCTTAACTGACTGAACCACCCAGGAGCCCCATATCCTTTGTTTCTTGTAATAACTTTTTACAAAGTCTATTTTGTCTGATATTAATATAGCTACCCCAGCTCTCATTTACTCTTTGCATGGAATATACATATATATTTCAAAGATTTTATTTATTTATTTGAGAGAGAGAGAGAGTGCATGAGCAGGGCAGAGGGGTAGAGGGAGAGGGAGAAGCAGACTTCCCACTGAACTGGGACCCCAATGTGGGGCTGGATCCCAGGACCCTGAGATCATGATCTGAGCCTGAAGGCTGACACTTAACTGACTGAGCTACCCAGGCACCCCTGCATGGAATATATTTTAAAACAATTTCACTTTAAACTTATTTGCATCTCTTATAGACAACAGTTAGTTTATGTGTTTTTTCAAAATTCTTTCTGCCAATCTTTTGATTGGTGAGTTCCATATGTGTACATTTAAAGTAGTTACCGATAAGAAAGAACTGACTTCTCTCATTATACGAATTATATTATTTTATCTTTTTTTCCCTCATTTTCACTGTTACCACCTTTTGTGTTTGATTGATTTTTTCCTATTATATCTTTTTATTCCTTTCTCATTTCCTATTCTGTATATATTTCAGTTATTTCTTAGTGTTTACCCTGGGTATTACAATTAACATCTTAAATTTATAACAATCTAGTTTGAATGAATACCAACTTAAATGATATGCAAAAACTCTACACCTATACAACTCTGCCCCCCCTTATATTGTTATTTTTTACAAATTACATTGCTATATATTGTGTGCCCATTAACATAGATTTATAATTGTTTCATGCATGTTCAGTTTGAATAATATAGGCATAAAAATGAGTAACACGTCAAATATAATGCTAGGTGTTACATTTACCTATGTAGTTACGTTTACCTGTGTTTTTTATTTTCTTATTTTTTCATATGGCTTCAAGTTACTGTCTAGGGTCCTTTCATTTTAGCTTAAAGAATTCCCTTTAGCATTTCTTGTAGGGCAGAACTATAAAAGTGATGAACTCCTTCAGCTTTAGTTTATCTGAAAATTTATTAATATCTTCCTCATTTTGGAAGAATGGTTTTGCTGTATATACAATTATTCACTGAAAGGTGTTTTTTCATTCTTTCTTCCATCACTTTAATATGTCATTGCACTGCCTTCTGACTTCCATGGTTTTTGATGAGAAATTGACTGTTAATTGTATTGAAGATCCCTTGCACATGGTGAATTTTATCTATTTTACTTCTTTGAAGATTCTCTCTGTCTTTGATTTCTGACAGTTTGATTATAATGTGTCTCAGTGTGGATCTCTTTCAGTTTATCTTGCTTAGAGGTTATTGAGATTCCTGGATGTGTAGATTCATGTCATTCATCCTACTGGAGAAATTTGGGGCCATTATTTCTTCAAATATACTTTATATTTCTTTCTCTCCTCTTCTGGGACTCCCTTTAAGTGTATGTTGTAACACTTTATGGTGCCCCTTATCTCCTTAGGTCTGATCTAGTAAGTCCAATATCCAGCTTTTGTCAGGAACAGTTCTATGAATATTTTTCCTTGTAAATGGGCCACACTTTATTTCTTTGCATGCATAGTACCTTTTTGTTAAAGACTGAACATTTTGAGAGTCATAATACAGTAATTCTGGAAACCAGATCCTCCCCGCTCCCCCAGGTTTTATTGTTGCTGCTTCTTGTGAGTTGTAATTGCTTAGTGGCTTTTCTAAACTATTTTTTGAGACTGGATTATTTGCTATGTGTGGTCACTCAAGTCTCTTAATGGTGAACTAGTGATTTTTAGAGATTTTCTTAAAAACATGGAGCCACCACCACCCACCCCTGGGCCAAATAAATAAGGAAAAACATTACTATTTTGGTCTTTGCAGATTATCTTTGTATTAGGGCACTTCTTCACAATGCTAAGCCAGGCCATTTACAATTCTACCTCAGCCTTTACTTCCTGCTTGATGGAACCTGACAGTCAGCCAGAGTTGAAAGCTTGGAGTCTTCTCATTCTTTTCTGAGCACGTGTCCAGCTCTGGACATATATGTAGCCTTCTAGATTTTTTATTATGTTTGTGTTTCCAAACACACCTACAAAATTCCTGAAAATTTAACAATTGGCTTATGTGACTTGCTGTTTTCTGGTATGAACTGGCTTAAGGACACCCCTGATTTAGTGTTCCCAGGAATAAAAATGTAAAGAAAGCAGAAGGGAAAGAAATCAAGCAGGGGCATCTTTCAGACAAAGTTCCAGCTTCAGCTTAACTTTGCAGGGATGCTCAGGAGTGGAAATTATGCCATGGGGTTTCTTACAGGTTGTGGAAAGGGAACTGGGCTTCCAAAGTCCCACATGAATCAGTTTTTAGCTAAGGGCTCCTTTGGGGATATAAACTCCCAGGCACTTTTGGCTCTCTACTTATGGGACAAAGGGGATCCAGAAGTCTGAAGGTAGTCTTCTCAAGAGAATTGCAAGAACGGGTTCTTAGAAACGAAAGAGTAACAAAACCAGGGAGGGGGACCCATAAATAATAAAGGAGAATTATGGGGATCTGGGTGGAGTATGGACATGTCCATAGAGTCCATTCCTTACACTAGTCTGATCCACTTACATCACATTAATTTCACTCTATCCTATTATAGCTTTTTAAAGGTGTTGGGAAGAGAAAAAGGAAAACATTAAAATAGGGGAGTTTGTAGGATGAGCCATAGCTCCCACTGCTGTAGTTGATCAGAACATCATAATTTACAGTCTTCTACTAACTCTTCTAGATTCTACTCACTATTACCACTTCTGCTGGTCTAGATGGTTTGTTTGTTGAGATGATCCCTTTATCCTTGAGGGGCTTTAGACCCTGGGTCTGTGCTTTTATCAGAGTGCAGTTAGGCTAATTGCTTTTTTGTAGTCAAACCTGGATATGGAGGCCCCAAGATCTCTTGGGCTCCAAATGCATTCCTCTCTTCCTATATTATGTAGAGCAATCCCATTTTTCATGATGATTAGGATATTACCCCACCAGTAGAGTAATTTATTTCTTTGCCTAGTCTACCGGTGTGAGAAGCCCAATATGACCATGCAGCAGTTATAGCTCTGTATTAATGGAATTCTTACTGTTAAATCATTCCTTCTCTGGGATACAAGCCTTCTAGATCTGTAGAACCTAAAATTGTTGGGGAGGAAAAATAATTACCATACAACAGTCATTGGTTTAAGTTGTTGGTGATGGATAGTACCATAAACTTGTTACACATTATCTGTCAATATTCAGGCTAACAGCTTCGAGATGATGTGTTATATAATATGACCAGTGGATCCTGTGGTTATATGTCCATTGTAGTTCTCTGTGCTATAAAGTGGGCCACTTGGTCTGGGACAATGTCATTGCATGATCCCATGGCGGTGGTTAAATAAATAGTCTGTGAGCCTCTGGACAGTGAGACATATGGACAAGAAAAGTGAACCCATACCCAATGTACAAGACAGTTCTAATCAAGAAAATTCTTATTTTCAGGATGTAGATAGACTGGTGTAATCATCTTGCCGCTAAGAAGATGGGTGGTCTCTTTAAGGGATGGAGTTACATTAAGGGCTAAATGTTTATTGCTGCGGCCACCAGGCCAAACATTCAATAGCTAGATCAGTCTTGGTAAGATGAAACCCATACCTCTGGGCTCATGCATAGTCTATCATTATGACTACTCAATTCATGGCCCCATTATGCATACATTAGAACAGCTGAGGATAGAGGCTGGTTTATAGCTATCGAATAAATCATCCTGTCAACCAAGCCATTTAGTGTTTCTCCTGCAAGTGGATGTTCTCTGGTGGACCTGAATCTGTGATACACAGATCCTCATGCTTTGTGCCTACTCCTGCAGCACCATACCTATGCATTTCCCGGGGTGGTAAGGATGATCTTGTCAATAAATGGTGCTGGGGCAACAGCATATCTCTAATAAATGATTGATTGTCTAAAACTAAAATAATAAAGTGTCTTTCATTTTTAATATATGCAAAAGTAAAATGCCTGACAACAATAGCACAAAGGATGAGAGGAAATGGAAATATCTTCATGTAAGTTCTTACATCATAAGAGATGTTATATACTATTATGAGAAGATAGAGTATAAGATAAAGATGCACATTTTAAACTTTAATCACTAAACTATAAAACAAAGAGGAATTACTAATAAACCAATAATGAAGGTAAAAAGGAGACATGACAAATAGTAAATTAACTCAAAGGAATGCATGAAAAAATAGAAAGGGAACAAAGAACAGCTGTAAGAAATATAAAACAGGTAACAAGATGGCAGATTGACCCCAAACACTTAATAACTGCATTAAATGGAGATGTCTTAAATACCTCAAATAAAAGGTAGATATTGTCAGACTGAATTAATAAGCATGATTTAACTATGTACTCTTTAAAATAAATACGCTTTACAGGTAAAGATAGACATATGTTAGAAATCAAGGAACGCAGTAAGACATACAGCACGCAAACACTAATCAAAAGAAAGTTGCACGTTCCTGCCATAGGGCCTTTACACTCATTGTGTCCCCTGCCTAGAAGTCTCATCATGAAAATCCCCATGGCCAACCATCTCACTCCTTTGAAATCTTCTCCCAAATATCATCTCAGTGAAGACAACTCTGGACACCCCTTTGTTAAAAAGTGGAAACCTAACCACCATCTCCCCCTCTCCACAGTTATATTCTCAATTCATTTACCCTACTCTATTGTTATTTTCTATAGGGCTGATCACCATCTAACATACTATTTGCTCATTTATTATGATGATTGTTTATTGTTTGTCTCTCCCCACAGGGCATAAGCCCTGTAAGGCCAAAAGTCTTTGTTTTGTTCACTAATGTTATCCCCATGCCTACAATAGTGTCTGATGCACAGACAATCAACTAGTATTTGTTAAATCCATGCTGAATTAAAGTAAAACGAATGTGACTGAGGGTTCTAGAGGGAAAGGGGGTGGGCGGATGGGTTAGCCTGGTGATGGGTATTAAAGAGGGCACTTTCTGCATGGAGCACTGGGTGTTATGCACAAACAATGAATCATGGAACACTCCATCAAAAACTAATGATGTAATGTATGGCGATTAACATAACAATAAAAAATTTTAAAAAAAGAATAAAGTAAAATGAATGCGAATGGGATAAAAAAAAAGTTGAAGTGACTATATAAATTCGGATGAAAACTTCAGGAAGAGATAATGACCAGGAATAAAGAAAAACATTATATAATGATAAAGAAGCCAAGATATCAAGAGGACATAATAATCTTAAATGTGTAAGTACCTAATAGAGAGCCTCAAAATACATGAAATAAAGCCTTATACAACTGAAAGGAGAAACAGGCATTGTGTAAAACTATAGTTAGAGATTTTAGCTCCTTTCCCAGTAATGTATAGAATAAGGAGACAAAATCAGTGAAGAGAAGGAAGACTTGAATAACCTGACAGAACACTCCAGTATGAGCTATAACCACAATGAGATACAACTACGCACCAACTAGAATGGCAAAATTAAAAATGAAACAAAGCAAAGTCTTGCCAAAAGTTGTTGGTGAGGATGTTGAAGCGGTTAAAACTCTTATTTACTGCTGCTGGGAATGCAACATGGCACAATCCATCTGGAATTCACTTTGACATGTTATTTTTATAAAGTTAAATGTAGATATAACCAAGGACACAGGAGTCTCACACCTATTTTTTTACCCAAGAAAATAAAAATGGGTGTCCACATAAAGACTTGTATATGGTTTTTCATAACAGCCTTATTCAAAATAACCCAAAGCTGGAATAGCAAAGATGTCCAACAGGAAGTGAAGAGATAAAAAATTGTGGTATATGGATTGGAGTGTCCTTTGACCATAAAATAACACAGAGTACTGATACATACATACAACAACATACATACAATATACGTACAACACCATACATACAACACCATATAATAACATACAACAACATAGATGGACTTCAAAAATGTTATGCTGAGCTGGAGAAGTCAGACAAAAAAAGATGGCATACTCTATATTTCCATTTACATGAAACTCTAGACAAGACCCAGCAATGTGACAGAAGTGGATCGATGTGCCGCTGGGCACGGGGGTACCACAGGGGAATGTGGGCAAAGGGGAACGAGAAAATATTTTTGGTGTGATGAAATGTCCTGTATTTAGATGAAGTTGATGTTCACATGAGTATATGTATTTTCATAAATTGTTGAACTGCACACTTAAAATCGGTACATTTTATTGACTACAAATTAAACCTCAGTAAAAAGAAAAGCAAACATTCATCTGGAATAGAATATAAATCACACAAGAGGGCATTATGTAATCAAGAGTATAAACAATCACAACTACACGTAACAATAGGGATAAGTCCCATACACAAAATATTGAGAGATAAAAGCCAGACATTGAAGAGTGTGTGTTCAATGATTTCAGTGATATAAAGTTCAAAACATTGAAACTGAATCTCTGCTGTTGGATGTTAGAATGGTGTTAACCTTTGAGCAGTGGGTGGTAATAGGAAGGGAGCCCAAGGAGGATCTGGGTTGTTGGCAATGTTCTATTTCTTTTTTTTTAAAGATTTATTTTAGAGTGGGGAGAGGGGCAGAGGGAGAGGGCGAGAGAGAATCTCCAGCAGACTCCCTGCTGAGCACAGAGCCTGAAACGGGACTTGATCTCAAGACCCTGATCTCACGGCCCTGAGATCATGACTTGAGCCAAAGTCAAAGGTGCCCGGGTAATGTTCTATTTCTTAATTTACAGTGTCAAATGCTGGCATAAAGCAAAGTATGGTTAAAGTGTTATTGAGAAGGCAGAACAGCAGGAAAGCACAAGCATTGCTGATGGAAATGCAAATTGGTTTAGCCATTCCTGAAACCTTTGTTAGTTTCTAAAAAGTTACCATACACTTACCAGGTGACCCAGACAACCCACTTCTGGATATGCATCCCAGAAAAATGAAACTTATGTTAAATCAAAAACTATCCATGTATGTTAACTAACTGGAATTTAAATAAAAACCAAAAAATAAAACCTCTCCATGAATATTTGTAGCAGTATTAGTCATTGTTGCCCATCCCTGGAAACAACCCCCATGTCTTTCAGAGGATGAAAGGATAAGCAATCTGTGTTACATCCACACAATGGACTACAACTCAGGACTCAATAAGAACGAACTCTCGATACATGTGACCATATAAATAAATCTTAAGGGAACTGTACTAAGTCAAGTTTTCTCAAAATCATCGCTCTTAACTTTTCTGGAGGCTGGATGATTTGCTATGGGCCTATCTGGTGTGTTGTAGGCTTTTCAAGCACATTGCTGGCAATCCCACCCCTATACATAGGAGGCAGTAACGTTTTCCCTTTCCAACTCATAACAATTAAAAATGTCTGCAGACATGGCTGAATGTCCTGATTGAGAATCATGTTCACCCTTTTGACTGAGTGAAAGAATGTAGTCTTAAAAGATTACATATTGTATGATTCCATTTATATGACATTCTGGAAAAGTGAAAAATATAAGAACAGAGACCTGATCAGTGGTTGCCAAGGGTTAAAGGTGGGGAGAGTCTGAACACAAAGAGGCAGAACAGGGGTATTCTTTGGGGTGTTGGAATTGTCATGTATCCACTGAGAAATGCTGATCTGTGCCTCCATAGATAATAAATATATAATAATAAGTATATTATTGCTAAATATAGTAGAGTACATAATTTTAAAAATTGAAGAAGTGAAATCAAACAAAACAAAAGCAAGTATGGTATAAATGGAAAATAATATTTTGACTTGCCAATCACGGGGTGATCTTGGCAGAAGGGTTTTCAGTGAGGGTCAGAAGAGAGGCAAGGAGGAGTCATTTTTGTAGGATGCCCCATGAGTTCAAGTTAAGGAGAATGGAAGTCACAGGGCCCGCCCTGTTAGAAGTGCATGGTATGGTCCTTGACTCTTGTTCTATGGGGAGGCTGTAGAGGAAAAGCAGAGACATAAGCCAACATTCCTAATAAGGCTGAACACAGAATGCAGCAGGTAAATTCCCTTATGCTAAAGAGGGCCAGGCCCAGTGTGAAACCTGGGTAAACTCACTGGGGACATTCCCCATGGCAGAGGTATCCAGAAGAGTTCATCCTGTGCCCAGAGTGCACCGTGTGTCCTAGCCTCTTACAGGAGGCTGGTGTGCAGCCACACTGGGGGACTCTAAGATAGAGCTACTGGGCTGGGGGTTCCTGAGTTGCACTCTTCAGAGGTACACCCTTACACTGTCTCACCAGAGCCCACAACTCCTATTTTGGGGTTCTCTCCACTGAGTCACTTGGAGTATTTCGATGCCCTGCACTCTAAATTTTGCAGTGGCTAAAATTGTTCTTGGAGCTCCTCTGTTCTGCTATCTGGACAGTAGTCATGTCTGTTCCAGGGACCTTCTAAAGGATCCCACCAGAGAAATTGAGTTGCGATGACCTTTTCCAAGACCACAAAGGGTGGGCATATCTGATCTCCTGGGAGCAGAGTATGGTCTCTGGATTATTTGATTTCATAGGTTCATCATGTTCTGTTCTCCATTTATTTTCTAGGAGACCACCTGGAGATGCATAGGGCAGATGATACGCAGATTGGAACACGCAACAAGGAGGTGAAAAACAGACTGTATCTTGCAGAGAATGGAGATGTCAAAGGTCAACTAGATCTTTGGTCAAAGGGCTGGAGGTCAAAAATTAGGTTGAGTTATGGAACAAGGCAAGTATGAGGAGCAATGGGAAATGAATATGTGGTATGGTCCGCATGAGCAAAAGGAGAAACAAGCAGTTTATTTTATTTTTTTTTTAAAGATTTTATTTATTTGACAGAGAGAGACACAGCGAGGGAGGGAACACAAGAAGGGGGAGAGGGAGAGGGAGAAGCAGGCTTCCCACCGAGCAGGGAGCCCGATGCGGGGCTCAATCCCAGGACCCTGGGATCATGACCTGAGCCGAAGGCAGACGCTTAATGACTGAGTCACCCAGGCACCCCAAAACAAGCAGTTTAAAGTTTGGTATTGAGACCTAGAAAACCCAGACTAAAGGTAAGCCAAGGTTTGTCATCACAAGAAGGGGAGAACTACACAGGCAGGAAACAGAACTCAAATGAATTTCAAAGGAGAGAAAGTCACCACTTAACCCAGGCAGATTTTTGACCCAGAGCCTTGCTGTGTAAATGGAATTCTATTTCCAAGGGACCTCTGAAGCCAGGACTGCTCAGAACATTCACTTGCTTTTGCAATTGGAACATTAGAAGTTAACATCAAGATGGCAGGGACTCTTGTACCTTTCTGTAAATTCCTAAGACCCAGGGGATTCATAGGACAGCTAGAGCATATATGAAAACGCACTGAGCCTTTCCTTTTTCCTTCAGCTTAATACTTGTGAGCCCAAACAATCCAGATTTCAAAAAATATTCAAAATTGCTATTCCCTTTAGAACATATTCAGGACATAGGCTGAGGTCTTAGGAAATACAGAAATGAGTAAGCTGTCACTCGACATGTAAAAGATGTATCTTTAGTGTAAAGCTTTTATTGTTGGTTTGGGAGGAATGGGAAGATGTGATAGAAATAAAATGGAATTGGACTCTGAGTAGTCAAAGTCACTAACACTTTGGGGGCCAAGGGAGGGGGGTAAGATCACGGTGCAGTCCTTACAAATAATTTAATATTTGCCCTGGCCATTGGGGCATAACCCATTGCTTTTTAAGAGGACCACAGGGTTCCTTATCTCTCTGTCTTTGTACTTTGGTGGATCCCCATAAACAAATGTGTATTTATCTTGCAAGCCTCAGCACAAACTCAACCCCAAACCCCTCCTGACTTCTGACTGCTCACTACTGGGTTGAGCACACGTTTTCCCCGGTGCTTACACTCCTTCCCTGTTTGTCTCCCACCACATGTGCAAGGACAATGGCTATGTCCACTCTCCCTTGGCTGACAGGGTTTAGTACCTGAAACACATGTTCAGTAGTGGTCTGTCCCATTAACGCATGACCCGGTGGCCTTCAATCAGAGAGGACTGGCTTCAGTCTAGGCCTCAGCACTTACAAGTGTGTAACAGCGAATTCTCTCCAACTTATTAAACCTCTGTTTCTTCTCACACAGGAAGAGAACACAGGATCCTTTGTGAGGACAAAATGGAAGGACTTGTGCAAAGCACTCAGCCCAATTCATCAAAGTAGAGAGAAAATACAACAAACTTTCATGGATCTATCAACTAGCTTGGTTGAATTTAGATTATTTTCAAGATCTGTTTTAAAAATCTGTGGTTCCAAACTGTGTGCCACAGGGAACTCATAGGAATGCCATCGTATGTTTTTAGTTTTCAAGGGACACATGGGGACATTGGACACCTCACAACCATTACTATCAAAATTTTTGGACTCTAAATACTTAATAAAGGGAACCTTTAGACATTTCTTTCAGCTTGGGTAGCATCACAAAAGAATGGAGATAATAAAGGTGCTATGAACCAAGAAAATTGGGAATCTCTGCTTTAGAAATTTTTTTTTTAAATAAAACATTACAATTGTAGCTATAGCCTCTGTGGGTTTGTACCTCTCTCTTCCCATTTAAAGGAACTACAAATCTGAAATTTGAAAATTGACACTTTCTTTTTTTAAAAAGATTTTATTTATCCATTTGAGAGAGAGAGAGAGTGCAAGCACACACAAGCGGGGGGAGAGGCAGAGGGAGAGAGAGAAGCAGACTCGCCGCTGAGCAGGGAGCCCAACACAGGGCTCCATTGATCCGAGGATCCTGAGATCATTATTTGAACTGAAGGCAGAAGCTTAACTGACTGAGCCACCCAGGTGCCTCTGATAACTTACACTTTTATTAATATTTTTATGTTTTCATTGCACATTTTCTTCCATGTGCATAAATCATATTATTTTTGTATGTTTGGCGCTTGATATAAATAGTGTCAGGTACATTATCTTTCCTGAACTTGCTTTTTTTCTACCATGCACTGATACACACTCTCTTAATTGGTATTACTTTATAATAAATATGAATATCTGGTAGGGTGAGTCTCTCTACCTTGTTCTATTTCAGAATTATGTGGGGTTTTTTTGTTTGTTTGTTTGTTACCAGGGTTTTTTTTTTTTTTTGCCTTATGTTTCCCATATACATTGTAGAATGAGCATTTTGAGTTCTACCTAAAACCGATTGGATTTTGATTAGGATTGCATGGAATTTATATACTAATTTGAAAATAATTGGCATCTTTATGAAAGCATGTCTTCCAATCCACGAGCTTGCTTAATTTCTTTACTCTGCATCATTCAATAAAATCTGTTTTCCCTCCATAGAAGCTAGCTCATCATTTTTTAGAGCTGTTTCTGCCTTTTCCTACTGCACTGGACTCATCTTTGCCTTGTTCCTGACTTGCAAAATAATGGCTCTACATTTCACTATTAAACATAAAGTAGTTTGTAGTGTTGAATGAGATAATATTTATAAGTTAAGGTTTAGCTTTCTATGCTTTGTGTGTGCATATGTGTATATGCAAATCTTAGATGGATACTGGATTTTAATAAATTCTTGTTTTATGTCCATTTGGGTACTTTAGAAAGTTCTTATCCTTTAAATTAGTTTGTGTGCTGAATTGCATTTATGGTTTTTTCTCGTCTTAAATCATCCAGGATGTCTCATGATAAATCAACCTTGATCATAATGGTTTTAAAAATAATCAAGTGGTAACTTCTGTTTGCTACTATTTATTCAGGATTTTTGAGTTTACTTTCATGAGAGAGATTGCATAATACATTTTGTGCTCTTCTTTTTCAGTCTGGTGTCAAAGTCATTATTAACTTCAGAAAGGGAGTTAAGGAGGCTCACTTCATTTCTTCTACTTTCTGAAATATTATGTATAAATGCGGATAATGTATTTCTTCATTTTTGCAAAAATTAGCTCCTAAGACATCTGACCCGAGTCAATTCAGGAAATAGACTGTCATTTACTGATTCTAAAAAAATATTGTAATGGTTAAACATCAATTCTGGTTTCTGGTTCTTCTTGAAATACAATTTCTGTTAAGTTACCTGTGCAATTAGAAAATTAGATAAATATAATCAGAACTAAATAATTTCTAGAAAATGATCTATATATCTCCGTTTTTAATTAGTTGGTGTAAATTCATTCATGATTTTCTCTTACCATTATCTACACTGTATCTCTAATCGTGACCCTTTTAGTTCCTAATATTTATTAATGCCTTTTCTTTCTTTTCTTGCTCAACCACATCAGAATTTTCCATTTTATTAATTAAAGCAAAGGAAGCATTTTCCTTTTTTTTGAGTGATTTTCTTTGTGTTCTATTTTATTAACTTGTGCTTATGTATTTTTTCTTCCTTCTGACTTCCTCGGGAACCGTATCCTTATTAAGAATTTTCTTGGGGCGCCTGGGTGGCTCAGTTGGTTAAGCGACTGCCTTCGGCTCAGGTCATGATCCTGGAGTCTCCGGATCGAGTCCCGCATCGGGCTCCCTGCTCAGCAGGGAGTCTGCTTCTCCCTCTGACCCTCCCCCCTCTCATGTGCTCTCTCTCGCTCTCTCAAATAAATAAATAAAATCTTTAAAAAAAAAAAAAAAAAAAGAATTTTCTTGGAGGTGGACACTTAGCTCATTTAACCTTCTTTCCCAACATAAGGATTTAAGGCTCTAGCTTTAGGGACATTCCCACAACTTTTCCCAGGATCCTGAGATCATGACCCGAGCCAAAACCAAGAGTCAGAGGGTTAACCAACTGAACCACCCAGGAGCCCCCCTGCCCCGCCCACAAATTTTGATATGAGGTATTCTTACTATTGTCCAATTCTCAAGAATTGCTTAATTTCCATGATGGATTCTTTGGCCCATGAGTTATTTAGATGTGTTTCATGTTCCCATGTGAATGGGTTCTTCTGGTTATTATGCTCCCATTCTCTGACTTAACTGTTATCAGACTTCTGGGTCTGTATAATATTAAAGCTAAATTAACTGCTACAATGTCCTTTCTGGCCTAATACATGTGCTTAAAAGAAATGCTGCCTCTTCACATCTTAGGTTATTTTTTCTCAAATGGTTTGTGCATTCTCGTCTTGTTGGTTTTAAGATCTCCTTATACAGTTTAGATGATAACACTCTGTGCTATCTGGGTTGCAAACATATTTTTCAAAATTTATAATTTTCTATTGACTTTACTGAAGTCATCTTTTACCATGCTATTTATAGAGTGAAATTTGCTTATCTTTTTTTTAATGCTTTGTAGGATTCCACATTGCCTGAGGACCCCACCACTTTAAATGCATATAGACTCCTATCTGTTCTTGTAGGATTTTTATACATTTCTTTCAGAGAAAGATCCAGGGCTGAGGAATAAATTCATGTAATTTTATTTATTAAATGACCTTTTATGAAAAATGCAAACATAAACACAAAATTTGATACAAAAGTGAGTATTTGTCCAAAGTGTGAAAAGAAATCACAACAGAAAAAAAATTTAATATGTTGACAAAGATCTCAACTATGCCCCTAATCCAGAAAGATGGCATAATATTTTTTATGAAATGACCGCTTAATACATGTCTGTAGTAGTGTTTTTATTTTCCTACATTTTTTGGCTTCATATTCTTTGATCACCTCACTATATAATTGCAATTGTATATTTTCCATAGAGAAAATAACAAGAAAAGTTAGCCTTTCCTTTAGTAGACTTGATCAAAAATTGTTTTGTTCTTGATAATTGGGATGTATCACACATACGAATTCAGACACCAACACATTCATTTTAAAACCTTTCAAATAGGAAATCTGAAAAACAACACTTCACTCAATTCCCAAAAAGAAAAAATCCATGATGCCTTTGTATTGGTATAACACTGCATTCTCGAGTTGATTCTTGAGAGGGGAGAACTTCCATTTTGACTAAATACCAATGAGAATTCCATCTTCTATCATCAATTGTATATATTCGATCATTGGAAGGCTTTCCACACATTGATTTCTGGCCCTGTACTCTCCAAACCTTGTTCCCCCCCACTACACCTGTTCTCCAGGTGCCGGGCGCAGTAGGACATGGTCATAATGTGGCGTGAGCTGAGGTTCTGTGTCTTGGTGAGAGAATGCTGAGTGGGGCGCTGTGATGGGTCAGAGAATGCTGAGTGGGTCAGTGCTAGCACCCTGGACGCTGATCCTACACTGCAACACTTATCCATAACTTAACGCAGAATGATCGCCAACCACAGGCATCTACCCACCAGGCCAAAACTAAATGCATCCCTTATTCAATCTCCCCTCTGCCAGATCTCATAGGCTCTGTATTTTTTCCAGTGCCATCTGATGACAGAGATGTAGGAAGGGAAGAATGGAAAGTGGGATAACCGACTCATCCCAGTTTGCCCGGGACTTGGCCGATTTTAGCACTGAAAGTCCCATGTCCCGGGATCTCTCAGTCCTGGGCCCACAAGGAAAGCCTATTGCTCTAGGGGAGAAGAGACAGCGGTCTTACCTGTTGGTGCTTAAAATAATTTTGTTTTGGGGCACCTGGGTGGCTCAGTCCTTTGGTCATCTGCCTTCGCTCAAGTCATGATCCCAGGGTCCTGGGATCGAGCCCCACCTCCGGCTCTCTGCTCAGTGGGGAGTCTGCTTCTCCCTCTCCTTCTGCCTGCTACTCTTTCTCTGTCTCTGTCAGATAAGTAAGTGAAATCTTAAAAATAAATAAATTAAATAAATTAAATTTGTTTTGCAAATTTTTGAGAACTTTGAGCCCATGGACACGGGGCTCGGCACTTCCTGGGGCATCAGAAGCGACCCATGCCAGTGAGAGGCTTTAGTTCAAGTCAGGGGCTAGAGATGAAGTTCTGGTAGCTTTCCAGTAAATTTGCTGAGTAGATCATTTAAGTCCTGAATCTATCTTTAATTTAAGTCTTTATCTGAAATTCATTGTCTACTTGCGTTCTTGACGTTTTCCCTAGTCTTCCTCCCTCTGGCCATAGTGCTCCTCGAGTGCTTTGTTATGTTTCTATGCCAACGTTCTGTGACTCAGGTACCACTTTTGGAGTCCCCATTTGTCAAAGAAGGGATGACGCAGTCTCCCCCTGGGGCTAGGAGAGTAGAAGCGGAGCGGTGTCCACCTCCCGCTGGGGCTCCCGGAGTGAGCTATGCCTCTGCTCCTGGAAGTTCCAGCCTTGGAAGCACAGAGCCACTGCCCCACTCAGCACGGCCGGGCATCTCCATATTGGGGAGCCCCGTGCATCTCCATATCAGGGAGCACCGGGCATCTCCGTCTCTGGGAGCATCGAACATCTCCATATCTGGGAGCACCAGGCATCTCCATATCTGGGAGCATCAGGCATCTCCATATCTGGGAGCACCAGACATCTCCGTTTCTGGGAGCACTGAGCATCTCCATATCTGGGAGCACCGGGCATCTCCATATTGGGGAGGACCGAGCATCTCCATATCGGGGAGCACCGGGCATCTCCGTATGTGGGAGCACTAAGCATCTCAGTATCTGGGAGCATCGAGCATCTCCATATCTGGGAGCACCAGGCATCTCCGTATCTGGAAGCATTGAGCATCCCCATATCTGGGAGCACCGGGCATCTCCATATCGGGGAGTACCGGGCATCTCCATATCGGGGAGCACCGGGCATCTCCGTATCTGGGAGCACTAAGCATCTCCGTATCTGGGAGCATCGAGCATCTCCATATGTGGGAGTAC
Source organism: Halichoerus grypus (assembly GCF_964656455.1). NCBI lineage: Eukaryota > Metazoa > Chordata > Mammalia > Carnivora > Phocidae > Halichoerus > Halichoerus grypus. The sequence continues at coordinate 19,504,830 of NC_135719.1, read as the reverse complement.
CAGGCATCTCCATATCGGGGACCACCGGGCATCTCTGTATCTGGGAGCATTGAGCATCTCCATATCTGGGAGCACCAGGCATCTCCATATCTGGTAGCACCAGCCATCTCCATATCAGGAAGCACCGGGCATCTCCATATCTGGGAGCACCGGGCATCTCCGTATCCGGGAGCATCAGGCATCTCCGTATCCGGGATCATCGGGCATCTCCATATCAGGGAGCACCAGGCATCTCCGTATCTGGGAGCATCGGGCATCTCCGTATCAGGGAGCATCGGGCATCTCCGTATCAGGGAGCACCGGGCATCTCCATGTCAGGGAGCACCGGGCATCTCCATATCTGGGAGCACCGGGCATCTCCGTATCTGGGAGCATCAGGCATCTCCATACCCAGGAGCACAGCCCCTCCGGTCCCCCACCCATGCTGTGAAAGCCGCCCCAGGTCTCAGCACATCTTATTCCAAAGATCTGCCACTCTGCTCATCTTTACTACAGAAATCTCTGAGGCTCCTTTCCAGGATCTTACAGAATCCGTGAAAAAAGAAGGCTCAGAGCAATTTGGTTTGGGTCCGATTTTCTGCTGTAAGTCCGGTAAAAAGCCTCAGCTGTGCCTAACTGTGGCCTTTTGCCCTGGGCGCGTGTGTGTATGTGTGTCCACAGACTTCTACACGTACGTGTGTACATATACAGTTGGCCCTTGAGTAACACAGGATTTAGGGGTGCTGACACCTGCACAAAAATCCCCGTACAGGGGCGCCTTGGGGGGAAGGGTAGAGTTGGTCGAGCAATGGACTCTTGGTTTGGCTCAGATCATGAGCTCATGGTCCTGGGATTGAGCCCCACGATGGGATCCACGGTCAGCGCGGAGTCTGCTTGGGATTTTTCCATCTCCCTCTGCCCCTCCCCCACCCCACATTATGTCTTTCTCTCTCTTTCAAATAAATAAATACATTTTAAAGAAAATCCGTGAATAACGTTTGACTCCCCAGAAACTTAACTGCAAATACCCTACTGTTGATCAGAAGACTTACCAATAGTATAAACAGTCGATTCAAGCATATTGTATATATACAGTATATAATATTGCAGATATTATATACTGTATTCTTACAATGAAATTAGCTAAAGAGAATGTTATTTCAAACTTATAAGGAAGGGAAAATATATCTGTAGTATATTTACAGTCCTATACTTATCGAAAAAGATCCACATGGAAGTGGACCCTCACAATTCAAACCTGTGTTGTTCAAGGGTTAACTGTATATAAAACATTATGATACTATACAAACGTATATAAAATACATGTGTACCCATCATTGGATCAATAAATGACATGATGCTGGACAACAGAAATCATTACCTACATATATTTACATTATTTATGTATATTACCCTGCCTTCTTCAACAAAGCATTTGCATAGCTTGCCTTAATTTTAGCTCAGATTTAAGAAGATTCATCTATTCTTTTTTTAAAAGATTTTATTTATTTATTTATTTATTTTTTTTTTTAAGATTTTATTTATTTATTCATGAGAGACAGAGAGAGAGAGAGAGGCAGAGGGAGAAGCAGGCTCCCAAGGAGCAGGGAGCCTGATGCGGGACTCGATCCCAGGTCTCTGGGATCATGACCTGAGCCGAAGGCAGACGCTTAACCATCTGAGCCACCCAGGCGCCCAAATTTATTTATTTGACAGAGAGAGAAAGAGGGAGATAGAGCACAAGCAGGGGGAGCGGCAGGCAGAGGGAGAGGGAGAAGGAGGCTCCCCGCTGAGCAAGGAGCCTGATGCGGGGCTCGATCCCAGCACTCTGGGATCATGACCTGAGCTGAAGGCAGACGCTTAACCGACTGAGCCACCCACATGTCCTGAAGATTCATCTCTTCTAATGCAAACAAAAGGATATTTCTCAAAAAAAAGGAACAGTCATCTCCTGCTGTTGTCTCTAACTCATTTCTGTTTGTTAAATGCCGGCAGGATAACTGTGGATGCACGAAGTGCTGTTGTCATTTCTGACATCTGAAACGTACAGGGTGTGGGTCCCCTCAGAAGAGCCTTCCGTGTGTTGCTTCAAGCACAGGAGACTATAAGCCTTACTGGAGATGTGGAGGCTGGAGATATCTTTCACACTTGGCACTTCTCAAAAGAGAGGCTGAAAATGTAAACTCAAAAGACAGACAAACCCCACTTGCTTATTTTCAAGAAGAACGGTATATATAAAACTAACCAATGAAGACACTAAGTCTAGATGTTATGACTGTATTTTCCAGGGCAATAAGATAAGAAGAGGACCTCTATGAGTTCAATTCTATAGTGTCTTGTGTGTACGTCTTAAGAGGTCTTTGGAACAGAAAGATCTTTGAACCTATGCTTCTCTATTTTAGTTTTTTGGGGAACCGGTATGGATGGTGTTTATTTTGGGAAATAGAGTAAATATTCCCAAGTTTGGAAGAGTCAGCCTATCAGAAGATGCAAACCCAACATTCCATTTCTAAAACAGGACACCTCAATCATCAGACCTCTTTCTCTGGGGAATGGCCAGCCAGCGTCTTCAGCAATTATACCAGTCAGAGGAGAAATTTCCGTGACTTCCGTGGGCCATAAAAATCTGATACCATCAGCAAACTGGAAGGCATTTCCAGTGAAGGTGGCTTCACATACAAAAGCAGCAGAACTGAGTACCACAAGCTCATGGCAAACCACCAGGACCCAGCCCTGCTCAGTGATGCTTATTCATCTGGGAGACTAATCCTAAATCTCAACTCCAAGCTGTGGGGCAAAGAAGGCACCCAGGGGAGACTTTCTGTGCACCTGAGCACTCAGAGACACGCTCCACTTGCAAACACGTGAAAGAACCTGAAAAAGTAACCTTTTTTAAAGTCTTTAAAACATGAGAGAGCTTATCAAGACAGGGAGGAATTGATAAGCCAATATGACAGAGAAACTGCTTACGTGGATAGGTACATCAACTGGGAAGAAAGGTTGGCCCTAAGGGTACTTGTCAAGCCCAGAAATTTTTAGATTTCCTTCTGACAGCCTAATGGGGCAAAGGGGATAGAAATGACAGATTTGGCAAGGTCTTTTTATTACAGTAATGGAACTGTTCTAAAATAAGCTTATTGTGATGGCTATATAATTCTTTATATATGCTAAAAATTCGTGGACTTGTACACTTAAAATGGATGAATTGTATGATATGTGAATTGTATCTCAATAAAGGTTGGGGGGGGAACTCAGTGAAGTGAGATCACTTTCTATTTGAGGGCAAAGTTAGGGGGAAACTGTCTTCTAGAAGCCGGCTGGCCTCCCCCTTCCCCACCCCAACTGATCTGCTCTGGTTGCCAGGCACATGTTTACCTTAGAGACAGAGCACCCCCCCCCCCAGGGTTCTGAGCCTTCAGTTGAGACCCATAGAACACTGGCCCTTGGAGGCAGAGCTGTGGAGCCCTACACAGTCATGGAGGGCCTACTGCCTGCCATCAGATCCACTTTCCAGTTGGTCCTAGAGCCCCTGTGGGGTGCCCTGCTGGTGATTTCTGAAAGCTGGAGACATGTTTCAGTTCTCCATGAGTTTCCCTGGGAGATCCTGGCATATATTGTAATACTGGTTTTGACAGCGAAGAAACGACACATTTGGAGAAGTGTGAAGGTGCTAGGCAAAAGGTGTTTGGCCCACGCTAAAGTCTGTGGGAAACGTAGTGGGAATATGGGACCAATGACACAAGCTGATGATGCCCTAGGGCTGCCCGGGGTGGAGGCCAGTCTTCCCACATTACAAACCTTATGCTTCTCAGCAGTAAGTACTAACCGCTGTAGGCTGGCACTTCAGAACACCATTGACTTTCTGAAAATGGCGCAGAAGACCCAGCCTCCTAAACTTTCTCAAGTGACTGGTGATAGACCCATCTTAAGAACGTCAGAGAAGAATGGAAAACAACTTTGGAAGAAAATAATAGATGATTTGAATGGAAACACTGACGTTCTAGAGAGTCCAGAACTGCTCGCCCAAGAAATCGCGAGATGGAAGCAGAGACTCCAGGAAACGGAGCAGGAGAAAGAAAGGCTAGAGCAGTCGAACGCAGGAATGCAGCGGGCTCTGAAAGAGAAAGTCAGCCAGTTAATACCACTGGGTGAAAACCTTCTGAAGGCCATCCCCTGGCCTTGTCTCCTTGGAGATCTCTTGGGTCACGTCAACTGGGAAGTCAAGCAAAAGAGGGAAGCAGAAAATGACAATCAGCCCATCCATCGGTCAGAGGGTGATCTGAAGGGTGTCACTGACGATGCTGATTCCAATGTGTCCCTTCAAAGTGCTGAAGAGAAAAATGAGGAACTAGCCAGACAACTGTGGGAAGAAAAGCGAATCAATGAAGAGCTTATGGGACAAATCACAGATCTTCGAGCCAAGGAAGCCTCTTTGCAGATGGAAAATTCACAGCTTCAAAGTGAGATTCAGCAGTTGAAACGGAAGCTTCAAATTCTGCCTCAATTGTATCAAGAATACACCAGGGAACTTGAGAGAAAATCATTGGAGAAGGAAGCTCAGTGCTCAGACATTGAGAAGAATCTTTCCTACACGTGTGGAAACATGGAGTCCGCAACTCAGATACGCAACTTATGCAAGAAGATGGCCGAAGACACCCGCAGAGAACTGGAGGAGAAGACCTCGCACTATCTAAAGGAGATCCTCTTCTATGCGAATAAAGTCCAGGAGAGCTGGATGGCAGCTGTGCTTACCGAGCGAAAAGTCAAGGAGCTAAGGAAAGAAAATGATCACATCAGGCAAATGTTGGCCAAAGCGGAGTTCAACTTCCCGCCTTTCCCAAGTGGCCGTTTTGCTCCTGCTCCCCCACAGGCAGCCCACGGAGGCCCAGACGTGTCAGGGGGCCCCCTGGATCATCAGCATCCCCAGGAAGGAGAAGAGCCAGGCCGCGAGGGCCCACGCATCCAGGGACACCCGCAGGTTTGACTGAGCTCACCGCAACCCAGTCCTGAACTCCCACAACCACGGCATAACATCTGCATGTGTTTTCTCTCTTTAAAGTAGTTTTCACTTATCTCTTTTTGGTTTAGATACTGCTATTTAATTGATATTACAATTGCTTTTATTCAAGTAGATTTAGCATTATAGTTTTCAGATACTATTTCTCCAGTCAAGTGTCATTTCCTATAATTCTTACCAATATATTGTTTTCACATCACCAGACCCTCTAGAATTAGATAATATTAAGTATTGTATTTTGATTTAAATTAAAGATCCACAATTACTTTAACAACTATTGAAATTTGGCATGGATACAAACATTTAAAATAACATTTTTCTATGGCATGAGCATTTTTGTATGCCATTTTGATACTCACGAGCATGTATTAGAAGTCTGTACGAGTAATTTAATATATATCTGAATAAATTTTGATTTAAAAAAATTGGAAAAAAAAATCCACTATTCCAACTTCATAATATTTTGATTAGACTAGCTTTAAATTCATAAATTAACTTATCGTAGTTTAAGGTTTACAATTTTTTTCTCCCCTGTTAACTTTTTTAAATGTTTTTCTTTTAAGATATTGTTTGCTCTTTAGACGTTTCTAAATTTTATGCAGTGAAAACGAAGGTTTTCCCTTGATGGCAAGCAAACACACACACACACACCCCACCATGCCGATTACAAGGCACGCTGAGTCGGTATGTCAGGAACAGAGGATAATATAACAGTAAAGAAAGCTGCAAAATTGTAAAAAAATTTTAAAGAAAGAAAGAAAGAAACCATGCTCACACAATTTGTATAATATACCTAACTCATATACACACAAAAGGAGAGTTGCCCAGAAAGTGAGGAAAAAGCAGGGGGAGACTCCCAGATGCTAACAACAGGGGAAGCTCTTCCCAGCTCTGGGACTGCCTGGAGCAAGAAGGGGGGTGCAAGTGGGGGGCTGTCCTCAAGGAAGACAAAGATTTGCTGCAGGTACACATGACAGCCACCAGAGGGCGGGGGAGCGCAGGCCAGGGGAGTGCATGGCAATAACTTGAAGAAGGACCAGCGCACTTGGGTCTATACAATCTAAAGTGTGTGTGTGTGTGTGTGTGTGTGTTACTGCATTAATTCATATCCCTTTATTTAGTACAGGCAGATCTCAGAGATCGTGCAGATTTAGTTCCAGGCCACCACAATAATGCAAATGCCACCATAAAGCAAATAATTCAATAATTAATATTTTTCTGGAAGTCATTTTTTTTCTGGTTTCCCAGTGCACACAAAAGTTATGTTTGTTACACTACACTGTCATCTAGTAAGTGTACAATAGCATTATCTCTAAAAAAATAAAAATTAAACCATGTTGAATTAAAAAATATTTTCTTGCTAATAAATGCTAACCGTCGTCTGAGCTTTTAGCACGTTGTAATCTTTCAGCTGATGGGAGGGTCTTGCTTCAGTATTTGCTGACTGATCAGGGTGGTGGTTGATAGAAAGCTGTGGCAATTTCTTCAAAGAAGACAACTACGAAGGTTGCCGCCTCAGCTGACCCTTCTTGTCACAAAAGACTTCGCTGTATCGGGCAGCGCTGTGGAGGGATGTGAAGAAATTGAGGCGCTGTTGGGTGGGAATGTGAAACAGCATAGCTGCTGTGGAAAACAGTGTGGAGGCTCCTCCAAAAATTAAAAAGAGAGATACCATATGATCCGGTAATCCCACTTCTGAATATGTATCGCCCAAAACTGAAATCAGGATCTGAAAGGGGTACCTGCACTTCGAGTTTCATAGAGCACTATTCTTAGTAGCCCACGAGAGAAAGCCATCCAAATGTCCACCAATGGATGGATGGATGGGCTCAGAGAATATGGTATGAATGAGTAAAGAAAATGTAACATTATTCTTAAAAGAGAAGGAAATTCGGCCACACGCTACAATATGGATGAACCTTAAGGATAGTATCCTATGTAAAATAAGCCAGTCATACACACACACACACACACACACGCCAGATATTGTCTGATACCTCTTATATGAGATCTCTAAAGTTGGTGAAAAATAAAATAAAAAATAAAGCAGTCCAACTCCTACAAACAGAAAGTGGACCCGTGGCTGCCACGGGCTGAGGAGTGAAAGGAATGGGTGGTTATTGCCTGGGTGTAGAGTTTCAGATTTGCAAGATTAAAATTTCTAGCAATCTCTTGCTCAACTATGTGAATTTAGTTAATAATACAAAACTACCAAACTTAAAAAGAATTAAAAGGGTAGATTTCATGTCATGTGTTTTTTACCACAATTTGAAAAAAAAAAAAGAAAAGGAAATGTGAGATTTGGGATTTGAGTGGTGGGGAATTAGACTTGAGCTCTGTCTCCAACCAATGACTTCACCTCTCTACATTTTGGTTGAAGGAGTTGATCTAAATAATTTTTAAAGGTTCTACCCAGTTCTAAAATCTAATTGCTTTATAATTATAAAGAGAATATCTTAGTCATTGACTCTAAGACAAAGTCCTTTATAGTACAAAATGTTGACCTCCTTATCTTCCAAAAAATCCCTCTACTACACCTTGTCAATCGTATCAGACAGACAATCAATTCACATTGGATGCTCAGTGGTCAGCATCTCACTAAAGTAATTCATGCTGAAAACAACATGATAAGAACTTGAAAAAGGACAATGTTTACCTCAAGCCGAAGGAGGACCAAATTTTAAATATTCATATTATGCTCATTATATTTTTGATCACTAATCTTTACTGGATGTGTATGAGAAAGATGAGAGCAAAGGTCATTAGAAGAAAGAAAATTATCTCTGAAATGACCCTGATATCAGGTGAAGATCATCTGAATGCAGGAAGTACTAGAGGGATGGAAAGGAAGGAGCAGAATTACGACAGGTTGAGGATGGAACTTGGTGGGTATTAGACAGCAAAGGATCAGAGGATTTTCTAAGGTTTCAGTCTGGAGGGATGGGGGTAACAATGAAACAAGCAATGTTTGTAGAAAGGAAGGTACCTATGTCGAAACACACAGGAGAGAGATTGGGTCCTGGGATGAAGAGGCATCCTGGGGAGACTGCATGGGTACTTTTACATAGTGTTTGAAGAGAGACAAGAGCAGCAAGGCCTGGACCGATCCTTGGGGCACAGCGGCAGTTAAGCCAAAATCCTCACACTTGCAGCAGGTGTCTTAGGTGTTACAGAGATTAATGAATAAGAAAGCTTATGAACGAGGAAGAAGAGGCCCTGGCAGGGGTGTAAACAGGGAGGAGGAAGTAACCAAGACAGAGAAATGAAGCCAAAGGGGCCAAGGGTGAGTCAAAAGAGCGCCCTGCAGCAGAAGTCAGAGGAAGGGGCTGGTGGGGAGGTGTTGGTTAGTGTATCTTTGCTGCCAGAAAGGTATGGGAAGGAGGACATCCAAAGTGAGAAAATTCCTGAAAAGGCAGGAAGGGAAAGATTTCCAGGCTCAGATGAGAGAATCAAGTTTGGAAATCGAGGCGGGAACGGTGGAAGGATGAGTGTAGAAAGAAAGGTTATTTGCTGGAATGTATGGCCACAAGCCACAGCAAAAGAACTTTGCTAGCTCAAGTAGAAAGGAATTCATTTGGAAGGCTTTGGGGCAACTCCCAAACTGCATACGAAGGCCAGATAACCAGACTCGGCAGGGCTGAACCAAGGGAGACTGGGCGTAAAAAAGACAGGTGAGCTCCAAGCACAGCATGAGCTTGGGTTAGGCCCCATCACTGGTACTAGACACGTACCAAGGACACAGGTGTCATCTGGTCTCCTCTACTGTCACCTCAAAGCTCTGAAATCCCCAACTGTCCTCCCAAGATTCAAAAGTCCGGTGCCAAGTGTCTTCTTAGCTAACCCTCCATTATCTGCCCACTCTCCCCCCGCCATGACTTCTAAGAGCACCTGACTATTCCGCTTTCTGAGACATACTTGATGTCCCACCAGATACCCAGGGCAGACATTCTTTCCAAAAATAAGGCTCTTACAAAAACAAAATTAAACAAATGAACCAAAAGCCTCATACAGTCAAAAGCAGCCAAAACAAGAGACACTTGTCTACCAGTTCCCACCTCGCCAATTCCCAGACCTGCATTTCAAATCCAAAAGCAAAACAACATATATGATGCAAAAGTCTTCTGCCTCACATAAAAACAGTCTGCCTTCGTACTGCCGAAAACACTCTACTTCCCAGAGCAAGCCATTAAAATCTCTCCACTCTATCCAAGCTCCAGCCCCAAGACCCCCGACTGACACCCTTTCCTTTGGTTTGCATTCTCTAGCAAGCTTGTTCTGGTATTTTGCAAACCACAAAGCAGTGACAAAGTCAGACAACACTAATGCATGTGTAAACTTGGTGGAAAGAGATTGAAAAGGATGTTAAAACACTGACATGATACAATAAGGCAGGAAACTCTGGGTAATGGCTTTAGTTCTCTTCTCTGTGGCAGGTCTCCGCTGTGGGTAACATCAACGGCTTCCCTACGCCAGAGCCCCCTCCACGTCTACTTTGCCTTCAGCCAGCACTTTTGCAGCTGGGGACACTTAATCCTTGGCGTGAGCCTGTGACCCTCAATGTCACACATGGAGATGTCGGCTCTGGGTCATCCTGCGTGTATAGGGTTACAACAGTCTTTCAGAACTGCCTTTCACTAACTTTTTCTTTCTTTTTAAAACATCCTTTGGTTTTATACTGGGCAAGAGCAAAAATAAGATTACTTGATAGTAAATCGCCCCTACCGTACAATTCCAAAATGCTGCTCTTTACCACATTGTAAGATTTCAATACGCAGCCAGCCTATTTCTGATTTCTTCATGGGGACTAATGTGATATAATAATAAAGATGGCTGTATCCCCACCAGGTAATTCAAATCCCCACTTAAATCCTCCACAAGTGGCCCCAACTTTTCTCTTGTCCAAATAAAGACTAAGACGCAAGATGGTTTAAGAACAAATGAAAACTCCATCGCCTTCAACCGAACTCTAGCTCTATCTGTGTAAATAGTAAGCAGTATTTCCCTCTGATTAAACCATCTTTCATTTAAAGAACTATTTCAAACTTGAAATTCTTAGGCCATATGCAACTGTTATGGGATAAACTGCGTTCCTCCAAAATTTATGTTGATGTGCTAACCCCAGGTAACTCAGAATGTGAATGTATTTGAAGATAGGGCCTTTTAAAGAGTGATTAAGCTAAAAGGAGACAATTAGGGTGAGCCTAATCCAATCTGACTGATGTCCCAATACGAAAAGGAAATTTGGACCACAAAGGGACACCAGGGACATATACACAGAGAAAGAAGGCAGCCATTTGTACGCCAAGGAGCAAAGCCCCAGAAGAAACCAAAGCTACCTCTACCTTGATCTTGGATTTCCAGGCTCCAGAACTGTAGGAAAATACATTTCTGTTGTTTAGCCCCCAGTCTGTGGTACTTTGTTATGGCAGTCCTAGCAAACTCATACAGCAACCCGTTCAAAGAGACCAACTGGATTATTAGTAAAGAAAACAATGTATGAATTGCCATCTACTTTCATCGGTGTTTTAAATACTTTTCCCATGTCATGAGGGGATGGATTTTGTAATTCCCAGTAGGAAAACATACTTGAAAATCTCCGCTCTTCTCGGTCTTGCCTTCTTAATCCACATGAACATCAAAATGTGTAGCCTCTGAAGAAACAACTCTGTTGTGAATATGATCTTCGAGGTGGGGATTTCTCACTGCCCACATTTAGATTAGAGTCCTACCAGATACAATCGCTCTTAGATGCTGGACAGCATATGCTGGGTTGCAGGGCGATGTAATAATTTCACCGGTTCTTTTCCATGTTGAATGGCGTATTTCAGAAGCACTGCGGTGGAGGTATGTTAGCAATGTCGCTGTGTCTGTCTGAACGAGCAAGAGTAATTTAAATAGGACAAGTTCAGTGGCTACAGTCACCTGGGATCTCGGCCCATGGAGTTAAAGGAGTTTTCGCTGTCTGTAAATGCAGAGGATCAAAAGCTCCAACTCTTCTCTGCTCCTAGGGAATCACAACAGGACTCCTTGTGCCCTCCCTCCAGAGCTGGTCACGTGGTCAGTCCAGTCCAGCTCTGTTTGGAGGACTCAAAGCTCATCCTGGGGGTACGAACCCCTTGAATGCCCAAGGAAAAGTTTGTGAGATCTGCTAACGGTGACATAAAAACTTGACAATGAGCATCCCTCACATTTTCCTTCATTGGTGCTTCTTTTAATTTCTGGGCCAAAAAAAAAAACTGAAGTGGGAAAACAATTGAGATGTAAATATATAGATCTAGACCTTCCAGGAGGTGAAATCCACATCATGGTTAAGGTAAAATTTAATCCACCATCCAAGTGGCCGATGTTTAGTGTGTGCCATAAGGAAGCATATGCACTTTGCTGCATGGCCTTGAGAAAATGGCATTCCTTTTACTGTTCGTGCAAATCATCTTTGTTATTAATTTGCTCAGTTCGGTTTCTTCCTATCATATAATTGTCATGATAGTTTACAGAAAACATATCCCCTTTTTATAGTGGCTTGTGTAGAGAGACCACACTTAGTGACCTACTCCTAGCCCTGCCACTTAACTAACTACATGTTTTCCTGCAGTTGGTAAGAAAAGAAAAAAAAAAAACAAAGAAAAAAAAGACAGTGGTTGGTGGGGTTTCAGTTCCTTGAACAAGGGAGTGGCCCCAACAGAAAAGGAGTCTACATTCTAATAGCTCAGAAGGAAGACCTATTATAAAATCTTTCTTTGGAAACCAAAACCAACATTTAACTGTCTTATTAATAATAAGCCTATGTAACATTATTTCAAATACCCACACATGTATTTAACACAAGCTAATTAGCTGGATATGTTCCCAGGTAGTAAGTTGCTCAAAGTTACATTTTCATAAATATTATAGTTTTCAAGGGTGAGAATTTTTATGGACAAAATGAACATCTGGTAAGAGTTGCTTTTAAAAAGTTAAAATTGTTGGAGAAATGGTAGGGTAAATCTTAGAGCCTCAGTCTCCCATTTATCAGTTAATTAAAGCAGACCCAAATTTACTTTTTTAGGTGAAGCTTTACCTTTCTCAAGAATACTTCGTCATCATCGGTATTTTGATGTCTGCTGATGTGAATTCCATCCAATGAGCTTGTTGCTTAAGCTTTCCCCCCAGATTAAACCAGACCAAGAGAGCATTCCATACGGTACAGCACTGCCGTGGCCCCACACGGAATCACTTCGTTGGATTGTTCTCTTGCGTGCTGCCATTGGCCCTAGTTTGGAGCATCTTGGAATCAGTCTTGAGAAATGTGTTGTTGAAATTGCACTTGGAATGTTGGCCAGGGTTATTGTTCTTAAAATCCTGGGGCTTGTTTTAAGATGATCCAAGGTAGAAGTTGTCGGTCATGACGGGTATGCAAACCTAGGCTTTTCCACATGATTGGTTTGTTGGCATCCCCTGAATTCTGTAGAGAGCACAAGTGAACTGGTTTTCCTAATTTGACTACTAGAATGCTCAGAGAGGTCTACCTCTGCAGTGCTTTTTTGTACATTGTATAACAAAGTTATATTTTTCTACCTTTACTGTTGTAAATCTGAGATGACACTGAAAGAATTTTCAGGACTGGAATATTGGAATAATAATTTTCTGTGCAATTAGACGGGCATTCATTGACACATTCACCCACATAACTACAACATATATTGAGTAGCTACGATGAGGGCCACAGACTAGCATGCCTATAGGGGCCAGGCTGGTAAAATAAATGTGTGACTGGCCACAAACAAAGAAACAGAGACTCCCACAAACTGCCCACCTAAAGGAATTCATTTATTAACTCTGTGCTGGCCGGATAAGGCAGGTGGCTAGAAGTCAGGTGGCTATTCCTACCCCCTGGCCAACAATGTATCAAGCCCTAAAGTATACACTATGGCTATACATAAATAAGATATGAGGCTCCTGCCCCCCAGGGGCTTCACAGTTTGTTGAAGGGGGAAAACATGGAAACAAATGAGCACAATAGCATGTCAGAAGTAGTAGGAGCACCTGCAGGGTCCAGCAAGTAAAGTACAGAGTCAGGTGCAGGATTCCAGGTAGAAAATATACAAGGGAATTAGCAAACACAATGACTCCGTGCAACCCCAACTGCTGAGAGAGGAGATCCTCAGGATTGAGTCTTAGCGCACACCACTGCAAGGAACACACACTCAACCAGCAGGAGATCAATTCAGAAAATGAAGCCAGACCCGTCTAGCAATATTTCCGTGATTGTTTACTCGAGTAATCAGAAAATTAAAATATAGATACATGGAAAGAAATAACACTTACTCGAGGACATTAACCAGTTTTGGACTTGACGTCTCCAGCCTATATTTGTGAGTGCTGGGACATATAATTTGAATAAGTTTTCACTCATCGAGCCTCCAATTACTGGCTGGAAATGACCTACAAAGAAAATACAGAATCACTACTTAATGGATTGAAAAGTAGTCAGGAAATACATGGGGCTTTATTAAGTGCATAATAATATTTTCAAGCTGACTTGGTAAACGATGACCTGCATTACTGATTTTTTAGGTTCATATTTATAATGACTATTGTTGTATCTTCCTGAGAGACTCTGGGCCCAAAATAGAGAAAAAAATAGTAAGAAATCTGGGATGCCTGGGTGGCTCAGTCGGTTGAGCGTCTTCCTTTGGCTCAGGTCATGACCCTGGGGACCTGAGATCAAGTTCCACATTGGGCTCCTTGCTCAGTGGGGAGTCTGCTTCTCCCTCTGCCTGCCACTCCCCCTGCTTGTGCTCTTATCTCTGTGGAAATAAATAAATAAAATCTTTTTAAAGAATAATAATAAATTTCACATTAATACTAAATGAATTCCTTAATTTCCAGTATAAATGTGCTCTTTTTTTTTTCTATGTTTAAAATTTTATACATTCTGTTAAGGGCTTATTCTTTAAAAAAATAAGTTGGCTTGGTAGTTTGAACTTCCTATTAGGCTTATTTTAAAATGAAGAATGGGAAGGATAAAAACCAATTCAGTGAAATGCAAAATGTATTTTAGATCATAAAGGAAAGAGAGTTTCACAGCTGATTCTCTCAATGTCAGACAAATTTGGTTGTAGTTTTGAACTTTTATAATGACCTTTGCACCCACCCTCCAAATGAGTTTGTGACCTATCTCCTTATTCTTGATGGATTTTGGTGAAACTGGACCCGACTTGATGAATTTGCAAAATGGAATTTCGCTTTAGTAACTCTCATTTGAAAATCCCAGCCTTAGATATCGAACTGAGTATGCTTTACCACACACATTCAGGGGTAAAATATGTTCAGGAATTCCGTAAAACTAAGGCAGGAATCCAAGCTATATGCCCACACAGTAGATGAAAACATTCTGGGCCTTGGTTAAGTTTTGTGTCCATAATGTCTCATTTCATACAGGCTCTTTCTTCCCCAGCAATAAAAACTAATCACTTCTCTTAAGAACCAAGCAAAGCCTAACATCATGTTATTTCACCTGAAGAAACTGTATTTTAGTATATGGCATAAATGTCAATTTTGTTAAATGAAAGAGAATTGCAAATTGAGTCAGAAGGAGTAGGCTCAGAGGACCAGCATTTAAAATGCGGGGCCTGGGTGGCTGGGTGGGTTAAGCATCTGACTCTTGGTTTTGGCTCAGGTCATGATCTCAGGATTGGGAGATCGAGCCCAAGTCGGGGTCCCTGCTCAACGCAGTCTGCTTGAGATTCTCTCTCTCCCTCGCCCTCTGCGCCTCCCCCCCACTTGTGTGCACGCTCTCTCTCTCAAGTAAAATAAATAAATAAAATCTTTAAAATTCATGTAGGGTCATCGTGCTGTTTCCTGCTCATGTTTTGTACAGCTCTGAAGTGCACATTTGAGCAAGGTGTGCTCAAGGAGGCTTGTGTCCCCAACAAGCTGGAAACTTCCACGGTCACTTAATGATGAAACATGGCAGCGGAAAAAAGGACGGAATTAGCAGCACCATGAAAAGTGTTATTGGACTCTAAAGGGCGGAAATTAAAAATGAGAAAGCGAGTGATCAATGAACAGTATGGAGAAGCAAGCTAGAATTTAAACTGGCAAGGAAAAACTACTAGAAACCATCAGGGAAAGAAAATCAAAGTGTGAAGATAAATAATATAGACAATAAGTCAAAGGGGCGCAATATAATCAAAGTTCATACTACGTGTAGGTGTAATGTAAGTCAGATGAGAAAATGGATTTTTCTTCTTTGTGATCACACCTCTCTCGAGGTGTACCTGTCATTGCAGCTTTTTGAAATACAGAAGTACTCTGCCTAATGAAGAGATTAGTAGTCTACCATTGCGCTCTATCTGACTATTATTCTCTGAGAATAAGAAAGCTAATTATCTCATGCCTTTAAATTTAACGCAGGTAGATACCACATGCTCAATGTGACTAAGGAAATTATAATGAAAAAAGAGTTATTTGTAAGAACTAATGTTTTGTGTTAATATGCAGTATCTCTATAACATGAGTCCAAAACAGAAGTTATGGTGATCTGCCTAGAAGAGTAGTATTTATTCCATCATTATCTTTTCTCTTGTTTTCTCATGCTACATTCTGCTCACGGTTTCCTATACGTGCCCTTTAGTTTCCCATCAGTCTTCTGACTAATTCTTTCACTCCAAGTGCCTAGATTCATTGTCAGCAAAATGTAGTCAAATTCTATCCCTTCAAGGCCCAAAATACTGTCTCCTCCTGAAAGAAGCCCCTCTTTTCTCAACCAGAAACAATGCCTCCTCCCAAGAACTCTCATAGCAATATCCTTGCCAATCTTATAAAGCTTTAATGAAGAACAATTGCTTTCATCTTTATGGGAACAGTTATTTGGGGTACCTGTCTTATCTTTCATACATTCATTTGTTTTGCACATGTTTCTGGAAAACCTTCTCCATTCAAGGATAGACTCTAGAATGTAAGATTTTTGATTTTAGATTCATGCATACTCAACATGTTAATTACCTATTGATAGGTGACAAATTACTTAAAAACTGAATGGCTCAAAGCAACAAGCATTTACGATCTCAGAGATTCTATGGGGCAGGAATCCTGGTGTGGCTAGGATGGATGTTTCTGGCTTAACATCTCTCATGACGTTGCAGTCATCTCAAGGCTCAAATGGGGCTGGAGAATCTGCTTCAAAACTCACTCAAACAGTTGTTGGCAGACCATCATTCCTCACCATATGGGCTATTCCATAGGTGGCCTATGGGTCCCCATGTCATGGCCACTGGTGATCAAAGAGAGAAAGAAAGAGACCAAGATGGAGCCACCATCTTTTTGTGACTTCATCTTGGCAATGACATCTGATCACTTCTGCCATATTCTCTTTTATTAGATGCAAACCAATAAATTCATCACATATGCAGGGAGAGGGTATGACACAAGAACATGAACACCAGGAGGCCAGGATTATAAACTTAGACACCTCTTACCATGCCTAATTACCACACACAATAAGTGTGTGATGAATAATCTGTTTAGGATTCTTGAACCTGTGAGTTTATGGTTTTCATTGAATTTGGTTATGATAAAAAAAAATTTCAAACATCCTTTCTTCAAATATTTTATGACCCCATTTTTTTCATTTTGAAAACTGTATGTATATACACTTAATATACTCATATATAATACACGTATATAATAATACACACACATATATATGTGAGGCCACTTAATGTTGTCCCAGAGCTCACAAATGCTCTGCTCATTTTTTCTCCATCTTTAGGCTTCCATTTTCTGTGTGTTTCATTCTATATGGCTAGGTTAATTAATTTTTCCCTGCAATATCTTACCTGCTCTTAATCCTATCCAATGTGTTTTTCAACAGACATTTTATTTTTCATTTTGAAAATTTTGATTTTGGTTCTTTGTATATCTTTTATTTTTCCTATCTGCTCATTCTCTCTTCCACTTTGTTAAAAGTAGAGAGTATATTGATAATACTGTTTATCTTTCTTGTCTACTAATTCTTATCATTTGTTTTGCTTCCGGGTTTTTTTCTATTTATGAATTTTTTCTACTTGCCATGGGTCTTTTTTCCTGTTTCCCTGCCTGCCTTGTCAATCTCGATTAAATGCCATGCAGTGTGAATTTTATGTTGCTTAGTGCTGAATTTTTTAAATGAATATTCCTTTAAGTATCTGGGGGCTTTTTTTTTTTTTTTTTTTCTGGAATGCGGATTAAGTTTGCTTGGAAATAGTTTGATTCTCTTGAGGGTTGTTTTTAAGCTTTGTTGGGTGGATATGGAACAATCTCTCATCTGGGGTTAAATATCGAGGTATAGGTGACCTTTAATAACATTTACATATTAAATTATGCAATTTTTAATTTTTGACATTTGTACAATGTTCTTATTTAATTGTTGACCTATAATAAAATGTACGTGTTAACGTATACCGTTATTAAAGTTTTGAATTATTTATACATCCACGAAACCATCACCACAATCAAGACAGTGAACATATCCATCTTCCAAAGTTTCCATGTGCCCCTTGGCAATCCCTTCCTTGCTTTCTATGACTGTAGATTAACTCACATTTTCTAGAGTTTATATAAATGAAGTCTACAGAAGATATTCTATGTTTATCTGGCTTCTTTCACTCAGGATAATTAGTTCTCAATTCATACGCTATGTTGTAGTGTATACCAACAGCTCATTCAGTTATATTGCTGAGTTGTTTCCATTGTGTGGATATACCATAATGTGTTTATATATTCACTTGGTGATGAACAATTGGATTCTTTCCAATTTATAGCAATTATAAATAAGGCTGCTGTGAATATTTGTATACAAGTATTTGAAAGAACATAGGCTTTCTTTTCTCTTGAGTAAATAGCTAGGAGTAGAATGGATCATATGGTACATGGATGTTTAATTTTTAAAGTCACTTCCAATGATTTTCCAAAGTGGATGTACCATTTTACATTTCCAATAGCAGTATAGGAGGGTTCCAATTTCTCCACCCACTTGCCAGTACTTTGTATGGTTTTTAATTTTAGCCATTCTAAAAGGTATGTAGTGATATCTCCTTGTGGTTTTAATTGGCATTTTTAAATGACTTGTCAAAATCTAGCATGTTTGTATGTACTAATTCGCCATCAATATATCTGCTATGGTAAAATATTTGATCAGACTTTCTGCTCATTTTTAAAATTGTGCTGTTTCCTGTTGAGTTTTGAGTATTCTTTACCTATCGTAGATTCCAATCCTTTATCGGAGCTAAACTTTGCAAATATTCTCCTAGTCTATGGATTATATTTTTATCCACCCAACAGTGTTGTTTGAAGAGCAGACATTTAAAAAGTGTTGAAGTATATTTTAAAAAAATATTTGATTATAACTATGCTTTGAAGTTGGATCTAAAACAATTTTTTTTTTGCCTAATTCAAAGTTTACATTGTTAAATCTATTGACATGAAGTTATTTAGAAAATTACCTTGGGGGTGCCTCAATTGGTCAGTCTGTTAAGAGATGGATGTTGATTTTGGCTCGGGTCATGATATCAGGGTCACGAGATTGAGCCCCACGTCAGGCTCCGTGCTCAGTGCGGAGTTTTCTTGGGATTTTCTCTCGCCCTCTGCCCCTCCCCCCACTCTCTCTCTTTCTCTCTCTTTCAAATAAATCAAATCTAAAAAAAAGAAAAAGAAAAAAGTCCACAAAATTCCCTTGAGGTTCACTAATAGCTATAGAATCAGCTTTAATGGGAGCAAGATGGCGGAGGAGTAGGAGACCTGGATTTCGTCTCCTCTCAGGAATTCAGCTGGATAGTGATCAAACCATTCTGAACACCTACAAACTCAACAGGAGATCAAAGAAAAGAAGAGCAACAACTCTCTGAACAGAAAAGCGACCACTTTTTGGAAGGTAGGACGTGCGGAGAAGTGAATCCGAGGCGATATTCGGGAGGATAGACGGCGGGGGAGGGGCCTCCGTCGGCCGCTTCTGGCAAGTGATAGAGCCACGGAGCACAAAATCGGAACTTTTAGAAGTCTGGTCCGCTGAGGGACGTCACTCTGGTGGCGAAGTGGGGGGTGGAACCCTCGCGGGACAGTGTGGTCTCAGGACCCTCGGGGTCACAGAAAGACCTGGGGTGCCTGAGTGCGGCAGAGCTCCCAGGTATCGGAGCAGGGAAGCCGGCTGGAGAGACGGAGCCCAGGCGCGGGCTCTCAGCTCGGGGTTGCTATAAACCGTGATCCGCGGCACAGTCGGGCCACTGCTCCTCCAGCAGGGACCCAACAAGCGGCAGATCCGGGGAGACTCACCTTCTTCCCCCGGGAGGAGAGGTGCGGGAGCACACCGCGGGGATCTGCTGGGTTTGGAGACTCCACCCGGGGTCGGGTGCCAGATAGAAAGGCGCGGTCACAGGCCGGGTGAGCGAGGAGTGTGGCCGGAGACCGGGGAGACGGGAGTGACTGACTGCTTTTCTCTGGGGGCTCGCTGAGGAGCGGGACCCTGAGTTCTCGGCTCCTCCGGGGCGGAGACTGGGAGGCCGCCATTTTCACTCTCCGCCTCCAAAGCTGTACGGAGAGCTTGCAGGGAACAAAAGCTCTGGAGAGCAAACCCGAGCAGATTACTTAGCCCGGACCGGCAAGGGCGGGGCAATTTTGCCTCCGGCAGCGACATTTGGGAACCACGGCAACAGGCCCCTCCCCCAGAAGATCAGCGAGAACAGCCAGCCAAGACCAAGTTTACCGATCAATGAGAACGGCAGAACTCCAGCGCTAGGGGAACACTGCACATAGAATTCATGGCTTTTTTACCATGATTCTTTAGTCTTTCAAAGTTAATTATTTTTTTTAACTGTCTTTTTTTCTTTTTTCCTTTTTTCTTTTTTTTTGAATTTTTCTTTTTCCCTTTTTCAACCAACATCTTATCAATCCCTTTTTTAAAAAAAACATTTTTATTTTTCATTTTTAAAGTCATATTCTATCCCTTCATAGTAGTTACCCGTATTTTTGGCATATATATATAAGTTGTTCTCTCCTTAAAATCTTGAGATAGTTTCTTCTAACAGATCAAAATATACTCTAAATCTCTAGTGTATGGTTTTTTTCTACTCCCCTGCCTGATCACATTCTCTCCCTTTTTTCTTTCTTTCTTTCTTTTTTTTTTTAATCCTCTTCTTTCTTTTTTCAAACAACTTATCAAATCCTTTTTTAAAATTTTTTATAATTTCCATCGTTACAGTCATATTCCATCCCTTCATCATATCAACCCTTATTTTTGTACATATATAAGTTTTTCTTTCTTTAAAATTTTGGGAGGCACTTTCTTTTAACAGACCAAAATACACCCAAAATCTAGTGTGTGGCACTGATCTATAAACCAGCCTGATCATATTTGATCACATTCTGTTTTTGTTTTGTTTTGTTTTGTTCTGCTTTTGTTTGTTTTTATCTTTATCTTTATCTTTTTTCTTTTTTTCTTTCCTTTTCTTTTTTCTCTCTTTCCCTTTCTTTTCCCACTGCTTCAGGTCTTTTCTGATTTGTTTAGAGTATATTTTCTGGGGACGTTGTTACCCTGCTAGCATTTTGTTCTCTCATTAATCTATTCTCCTCTGCACAAAATGACAAGACGGAAAAAATCACCTCAACAAAAAGAACAAGAGGTAGTACCGACTGCCAGGGACTTACTCAATACGGACATTAGTACGATGTCAGATCTAGAGTTCAGAATCATCACTTTAAAGATACTAGCTGGGCTTGAAAAAAACATGGAAGTTATTAGAGAAACCCTTTCTGGAGAAGTAAAAGAACTAAAATCGAACCAAGTAGAAATCAAAAAGGCTATTAATGAGGTGCAATCAAATATGGGGGCGCTAACTGCTAGGATAAATGAGGCAGAAGAAAGAATCAGCGAGATAGAAGACCAAATGATGGAAAATAAAGAAGCTGAGAAAAAGAGAGATAAACAACTACTGGATCACGAGGGCAGAATTCGAGAGATAAACGATACCATAAGACGAAACAACATTAGAATAATTGGGATCCCAGAAGAAGAAGAAAGAGAGAGAGGTGCAGAAGGTATAATGGAGCAAATTATAGCAGAGAACTTCCCTAATTTGGGGAAGGAAACAGGCATCAAAATCCAGGAAGCACAGAGAACCCCTCTCAAAATCACTAAAAATAGGTCAACACCCTGACATCTAATAGTAAAACTTACGAGTCTCAGAGACAAAGAGAAAATCCTGAAAGCAGCTCGGGAGAAGAGATCTGTAACCTACAATGGTAGAAACATTAGATTGGCAACAGACTTATCCACAGAGACCTGGCAGGCCAGAAAGGACTGGCAGGACATATTCAGAGCACTAAATGAGAAAAATATGCAGCCAAGAATACTATATCCAGCTAGGCTGTCATTGAAAATTGAAGGAGAGATAAAAAGCTTCCAGGACAAACAAAAACTAAAGGAATTTGCAAACACGAAACCAGCCCTACAACAAATATTGAAAGGGGTCCTCTAAGCAAAGAGAGAGCCTAAAAGCAACATAGACCAGAAAGGAACACAAACAATATACAGTAACAGTCACTTTACAGGCAATACAATGGCACTGAACTCCTATCTTTCAATAGTTACCCTGAATGTAAATGGGCTAAATGCCCCAATCAAAAGACACAGGCTATCAGATTGGATTAAAAAACAAGACCCATCGATATGCTGTCTGCAAGAGACTCATTTTAGACCCAAAGACACCCCCAGATTGAAAGTGAGGGGGTGGAAAACCATTTACCATGCTAATGGACAACAAAAGAAAGCTGGGGTGGCAATCCTTATATCAGACAAATTAGATTTTAAACCAAAGACTGTAATAAGAGATGAGGAAGGACACTATATCATACTTAAAGGGTCTATCCAACAAGAAGATCTAACAATTGTAAATATCTATGCCCCTAACATGGGAGCAGCCAATTATATAAGGCAATTAATAACAAAAGCAAAGAAACACATCGACAACAATACAATAATAGTGGGGGACTTTAACACCCCCCTCACTGAAATGGACAGATCGTCTAAGCAAAAGATCAACAAGGAAATAAAGACTTTAAATGACACACTGGACCAAATGGACTTCACAGACATATTCAGAACATTCCATCCCAAAGCAACGGAATACACATTCTTCTCTAGTGCCCATGGAACATTCTCCAGAATAGATCACATCCTAGGTCATAAATCAGGTCTCAACCAGTACCAGAAGATTGGGATCATCCCCTGCCTATTTTCAGACCACAATGCTTTGAAACTAGAACTCAATCACAAGAGGAAAGTCAGAAAGAACTCAAATACATGGAGGCTAAAGAGCATCCTACTGAAGAATGAATGGGTCAACCAGGAAATTAAAGAAGAATTAAAAAAATTCATGGAAACCAATGAAAATGAAAACACAACTATTCAAAATCTTTGGGATACAGCAAAGGCAGTCCTAAGAGGAAAGTATATAGCAATACAAGCCTTTCTCAAGAAACAAGAAAGGTCTCAAGTACACAACCTAACCCTACACCTAAAGGAGCTGGAGAAAGAACAGCAAATAAAGCCTAAACCCAACAGGAGAAGAGAAATAATAAAGATCAGAGCAGAAATCAATGAAATAGAAACCAAAAGAACAGTAGAACAGATCAACGAAACTAGGAGCTGGTTCTTTGAAAGAATTAACAAGATTGATAAGCCCCTGGCCAGACTTATCAAAAAGAAAAGAGAAATGACCCAAATCAACAAAATCATGAATGAAAGAGGAGAAATCACAACCAACACCAAAGAAATACAAACAATTATAAGAACATATTATGAGCAACTCTATGCCAACAAATTAGATAACCTGGAAGTAATGGATGCATTCCTAGAGATGTATCAACTACCAAAACTGAACCAGGAAGAAATAGAACACCTGAACAGACCTATAACCACTAAGGAAATAGAAGCAGTCATCAAAAATCTCCCAAAACACAAAAGCCCAGGGCCAGATGGCTTCCCAGGGGAATTCTACCAAACATTTCAAGAAGAATTAATACCTATCCTTCTGAAACTGTTCCAAAAAATAGAAATGGAAGGAAAACTTCCAAACTCATTTTATGAGGCCAGCATTACCTTGATCCCAAAACCAGACAAAGACCCCATTAAAAAGGAGAATTACAGACCAATATCCCTGATGAACATGGATGCAAAAATTCTCACCAAAATACTAGCCAATAGGATCCAACAGTACATTAAAAGGATTATTCACCACGACCAAGTCGGATTTATCCCTGGGCTGCAAGGTTGGTTCAACATCCGCAAATCAATCAACGTGATACAATACATTAACAAAAGAAAAAACAAGAATCACATGATCCTCTCAATAGATGCAGAAAAAGCATTTGACAAAGTACAGCATCCTTTCTTGATCAAAACTCTTCAGAGTATAGGGATAGAGGGTACATACCTCAATATCATAAAAGCCATCTATGAAAAACCTACAGCGAATATCATTCTCAATGGGGAAAAACTGAGAGCTTTCCCCCTAAGGTCAGGAACGCGGCAGGGATGTCCACTATCACCACTGCTATTCAACATAGTATTGGAAGTCCTAGCCACAGCAATCAGACAACAAAAAGAAATCAAAGGCATCCAAATTGGCAAAGAAGAAGTCAAACTCTCACTCTTTGCAGATGATATGATACTTTATGTGGAAAATCCCAAAGACTCCACCCCAAAACTGCTAGAACTCATACAGGAATTCAGTCAAGTGGCAGGATATAAAATCAATGCACAGAAGTCAGTGGCATTCCTATACACCAACAACAAGTCAGAAGAAAGAGAAATTAAGGAGTCGATCCCATTTACAATTGCACCCAAAACCATAAGATACCTAGGAATAAATCTAACCAAAGAGGCAAAGGATCTGTACTCAGAAAACTATAAAATACTCATGAAAGAAATTCAGGAAGACACAAAGAAATGGAAAAACGTTCCATGCTCATGGATTGGAAGAACAAATATTGTGAAGATGTCAATCCTACCTAGAGCAATCTACACATTCAATGCAATCCCCATCAAAATACCATCCACTTTCTTCAAAGAAATGGAACAAATAATCCTAAAATTTGTATGGAACCAGAAAAGACCCCGCATAGCCAGAGGAATGTTGAAAAAGAAAAGCAAAGCCGGCGGCATCACAATTCCAGACTTCCAGCTCTACTACAAAGCTGTCATCATCAAGACAGTATGGTACTGGCACAAAAACAGACACATAGATCAATGGAACAGAATAGAGAGCCCAGAAATGGACCCTCAACTCTATGGTCAACTAATCTTCGACAAAGCAGGAAAGAATATCCAATGGAAAAAAGACAGTCTCTTCAACAAATGGTGTTGGGAAAATTGGACAGCCACATGCAGAAGAATGAAACTGGACCATTTCCTTACACCACACACAAAAATAGACTCCAAATGGTTGAAAGACCTCAATGTGAGACAGGAGTCCATCAAAATCCTAAAGGAGAACACAGGCAGCAACCTCTTCGACCTCAGCCGCAGCAACTTCTTCCTAGAAACATCGCCAAAGGCAAGGGAAGCAAGGGCAAAAATGAACTATTGGGACTTCATCAAGATAAAAAGCTTTTGCAAAGCAAAGGAAACAGTCAACAAAACCAAAAGACAACTGACAGAATGGGAGAAGATATTTGCAAATGACATATCAGATAAAGGGCTAGTATCCAAAATCTATAAAGAACTCATCAAACTCAACACCCAAAGAACAAAGAATCCAATCAAGAAATGGGCAGAAGACATGAACAGACATTTCTCCAAAGAAGACATCCAAATGGCCAACAGACACATGAAAAAGTGTTCAATATCGCTCGGCATCAGGGAAATCCAAATCAAAACCTCAATGAGATACCACCTCACACCAGTCAGAATGGCTAAAATTAACAAGTCAGGAAATGACAGATGTTGGCGGGGATGCGGAGAAAGGGGAACCCTCCTACACTGTTGGTGGGAATGCAAGCTGGTGCAGCCACTCTGGAAAACAGTATGGAGGTTCCTCAAAAAGTTGAAAATAGAGCTACCATATGATCCAGCAATTGCACTACTGGGTATTTACCCCAAAGATACAAAAGTAGGGACCCGAAAGGCTACGTGCACCCCGATGTTTATAGCAGCAATGTCCACAATAGCCAAACTGTGGAAAGAGCCAAGATGTCCATCAACAGATGAATGGATAAAGAAGATGTGGTATATATATGCAATGGAATATTATGCAGCCATCAAAAGGAATAAGATCTTGCCATTTGCAACGACGTGGATGGAACTGGAGGGTATTATGCTGAGCGAAATAAGTCAAAGAGAGAAAGACATGTATCATATGACCTCACTGATATGAGGAATTCTTAATCTCAGGAAACAAACTGAGGGTTGCTGGAGTGGGGGGTGGGGTGGGAGGGATGGGGTGACTGGGTGATGGACACTGGGGAGGGTATGTGTTCTGGTAAGCGCTGTGAATTGTGCAGGACTGTTGAATCTCAGATCTGTACCTCTGAAACAAATAATGCATTATATGTTAAGAAAGAAAAAAAGAAGAAGAAGAATGTAGCAGGAGGGGAAGAATGAAGGGGGGGAAATCGGAGGAGGAGAAGAACCATGAGAGACGATGGACTCTGAAAAACAAACTGGGGGTTCTAGAGGGGAGGGGGTTGGGAGGATGGGTTAGCCTGGTGATGGGTATTGAGGAGGGCACGTTCTGCATGGAGCACTGGGTGTTATGCACAAACAATGAATCATGGAACACTATATCTAAAACTAATGATGTAATGTATGGGGATTAACATAACAATAAAAAAAATTAAATAAAAAAAAAAAAAAAAAAAAAAAAAAGAATCAGCTTTAATGTAATCTGTCCCATTAGCAATTTGGGTCTTCTTTTCTTTCCTTCACATCAAGCCTGGCTAGTTTGTCAATATTACATATTATCAGTCTTCTCAAATAATTTTAGTTTCATTTATTATCTCTAGTAATATTTTTTTTTGGTTTTCTGTTTCATTGATTTCCATTTCTATTTGCTTTCTTCTTCTTTGGATCAAATGTGCCTTTCCTTTTATTTTCTAGATTCTTAAGGTAGAAACATAGGCCATTAACGTAAGACATGTGTTCTGTTTAATAGAATTGTTTCGTGGTACAAGTATCACCCTGGTGTTATTTTACAGTATTCAACCAATTTTAACATGCTGTGTTTTTATTTTCTTTTTCCATTCAACATATTTCCTAATTCTCCTTTTTGATTGCTTCTTTGATAAATGGATTGCCTAAATATATGTTACTTAGTTTCTGTACTTCATAAGTTTTCAAGCAATCTTTCTGGTTTTGAATTGTAATTAAATTCTAACTTTATCCTAGAACATATTTTGCATGAATTGAATCTTTCAAAATTTATTGAGATTTGTTTTCTGGTCCAAATTATAACTTTATAAAAATGTTCCATGTGTGGTTGAGAAGAACGTGTAGTCTGATGTTTTGGAGTGGATTGTTCTATATATGTAACATAAGTCAGGTTTGTTGATAATTTTGTTCAATTTTTCTATATCCTGCCTGAATTTTATGTCTGCTCACTCTATCAATTATTGAGGGAGGGGGATACAAATCTCTGATTCTCTTTGTGAATTTGTTTGTTTTTGCACTTTCAGTGGATTTTAGCTTTGTGAATTTTAAAACTCTCTTAGGTCATGAACATTTTTGGTTGTTTTGTCTTCTTAAAGGACATTTTTACCACCATAAAATTACCTTATTTATCTCTTCTAATATTCTTGGAAATTTACTTTGTGGGATACTGATATACCCACTCTGCTTGGTTTTTCTGTTTTTTCGTTTTGTTTTGTGTTTTAGTGTTAACATAGCATATTTTTTCATCCTTATTTTTAATCTATTTGCATTGTTATAGAGATCATTTCTGCTAGGCAACAAGAATATCGGTATTGCTTTTTTATCCAATCTGACATTTTGCTTCTTAATTGGAATGTTTGGGCTCTTTACTTTTAATGTAATCAATGATATCATTAGGTTTAACTCTGTTTTCTTGTTGTTTGTTCCCTATTTGTCTCATTTGTTTTTTGTTCCCTTTTTCTGTTGTTCTATCTTGTTTGGAATTAATTAAATATAATTTTGGGATTCCATTTTATCTCCTTTTTGGCTCATTAGCTGAACCACTTGTTTGGTTATTTTAGTCATTGCTTTAGGGTTTGCCCTACATTTATCACAATCTCCCTTCAAGGGACATCATACCACCATGTAGGGTATAAAGCCTGTAATGGTATGAAATGCTTGCATTTCTCACCTCCTGACTTTTGTGCAACTGTATACATTTTCCTTAATAATTAGATTGAGCAAAGGCAAAGTTAAGAAGAAAGAAAGAGAGAGAGAGAGAGAAAGGGAGAAGAGAAGGGAATAAAGGAAAAACGGAAGGAAGAAAGAAAAGGCAGAAAGAGAGAGAGAGAGAGAACAAAACAGCTTTAATCTCTTCATGGCAATTCCAAAACCCAAGAAGTTCTGAAAACCAGAGGCTTTCATGACATGTTTGACAGCAATACCTGACCTAATCTGAATTGATTTGGTGGCAAAGCCTGACCCAAAGTGGCATGAGGCTGCTTGGAGTCTTCATGACTCTTCGTGTAATTATTCACAGATTTTGCTACAGAAAGCTGCGTGGGAAGAGTGAGCGCAGCAGGCCTGAGACTGCTCCCCCTTAAAAAGGCCTCTGCATGATTGGCTCCTGACTGGCATCTGGAAACTTGCATTTTGGGAGGGTTGCCACCATCCCTGACTCATAAGAGCGGCTTACTATGCTCAGCTGTTCATAGAAACAATGTGGCTTATGTTGAAAACCTATTTCTCCTTATGGGAGTCTTGAATTTTGGTCTGTGCAAGGTGAAGGGTGTTTATGTGTCGAGTCCCCAATAAAAACCCTGGGCGCTGAATGTCCAATGAGCTTCCGTGGTAGATGCCATGTCACATGTGTTGTCACATATGTAGCTGGAGAGATCAAGTGCATCCTGTGTGATCCCCCTGGGAGAAGGCTCTGGAAGCTTATGCCTGGTTTCCTCTGGACTTTGTCCCTTGAGCTTTTTATCTTTGCTGATTCTGCTTTGTGTCCTTTTGTTATAATAACTCATAGCTATGAGCATGACTATATACTGACTTCTGCGAGTCCTTCTAGCAAATCACCAGGTCTGGGGATGGTCTTGGGAACCCCTGACAATGAAGTGAATGTGACTGATTGTAGGGCACTACTCAGGAATTCACTGGGATTGTTACATAGCATACGCTATGTGTCCTGTATAACTTATCTAATATTTCCAAAGTTCTGATTTCTTTTTTTTTTCTCTAAAGTGTGTATGACCTGTGATTTTGGATAAAAGATTGTGTAACTGTATCCACAAACACACATATGGTAAAATATAAATAGTTTGTATGTATAACTCGTCGGGAAGTTCTTATGAACTACTGATCTTTGCCAGGTAAGATCAATCATGATGCCTTAGACTAAGATGATAATGACGGAAGGTGCTAGTAATAATAATAATAATAATAATAATAATAATAATAATAATAGCTAACAGTCTTGAGTTCTCATGCCTAGTATCAGACACTATTTGCAACCTGTACAATAACTCAGCAAAATACGTATTATTAGTATTCCCCTTTTTGTTGTTGTTGAAAATAAACTATGTCTCAAAGAGGTTGTGCCATGTGACCAACAACGTAAAGTTCACAAGGGTGGGAGACAGGGACTTCAGCCCAAGTGTATGTGGATGGATGCCTGCGCCCCAATCACAATGCCACAGGGAGTGACTCTGCTCAGCACAGAGCTCATTTCTCTATTTTCTTTCATTAGGGCTTTTCCCCTCACTCACAGATTCACTTCTGGGATTTTCAAGAGTCTGTGCCTCAGGCTTGTTGACAGAATTACAGGCAGACTATTTGCTTCCCTCAGTGAGTGCTGCTAGTTGGCAGCAGAAAATGTGCTTTTGTGTTCCCTCACTGGGCTTTTGTTCCTTTACCACGTAATCACTACCATATGTTGACTCTCATTCACACAAGTGACCTTGTATTTTATTAAGTAATATCCTGAGTGCAGACAAAAGCAAACTTTATCAATCCTACTAAAATCCAAAAAAAAAAAAAAAATGCACAGAGGAGAGGAGGAAAAATAGGGAGTCCGAATGGAAGCTAGAACCCAGGTCACAAACAAGGCTAAGACCAGGCAGGCCAGAGAGAAAGGTTTAAGATTTGGCTGACTTCCACATGGCATATCCTTAACGCTCCAGGCTCATGGCTCTCCGAGAAAGCTACACTTGGGAGGACATTTGTAGCTGGTAGAAAAATGTAACAAGGGATCTACAGGGAAAGGCTCACAGCTGAAGAGACCCTTAACTAAGAATCAAGAGATCTAGGTCCTATCAGTGGTGCTTCTCCTTCCTTGGGGTGTGACGTTGGGCATGTCACTCAGTTTTCCTGAGCCTCAGTTGTCGCTGGCCACAAAATGCATTGTTCAGCGTCACCCCTGAAGTCCCCTTCAACGTAAAAATTCACTGATCATCATCACCAAATAAACATTCTGGGTCAAAATAGGTTTCACAAGAGGTATCTGAAGAAAGAAAAAAAAAAAAAAAGTCTATGTTGTCAGTTAAACATTCTCCTTAAAGGACTATTATGCTTAAAGTCAATATCTGTAGTGGAGTTTCAAGAGGCCTTCCTATCCTCATTCTCTGACCCGTATGCTTAATCTCAAAATGTCCTCTAATCTCTCTGAGGTTTCAGAAGGTCTGAGAGAACAATGCCAGAGACTTAATGTTCTTTTTTTTTTTTTTTAAGATTTTATTTATTTATTTTTTTGAGAGAGAGAGAGAGAGCCAGCACACAAGTGGGGGGAGGGGCACAGGTAGAGGGACAAGCCGACTCCACGCTGAGGGAAGACTCCCCATGCAGGGGCTCAATCTCATGACCCTGAGATCATGACCTGAAAATCAAGAGTCGGATGCTTAATCGCCTGAACCATCCAGGCTTAATGTTCTAGGATGCAGCAAGTTCAACCTGAATACATTGAATTTCAACTTTCTTCCTTCAGGAATAGATTATTTTGTCCCTACTAAGGAGGTTTTGAGCAACATTTCAATGTTTAAGACTGCCCACTGCTTTTTGTTTAACGGTGGCGCTAGGGATTATCTCAAAAGACACAGGAGACAATAAAAAAAAGCGCTGGACTTGGAGGAAAAGGACAGGCCTTGGGATCTAGATCACTGCTCCCTAACTGTGTGACATGGACGTGCTCAGTTGAGGTCAGGAGAAGGGACGGTTCTGCTTCTCACTGAGCTGTAGAGATGAAGGAAATGGCATGCCTCAAGGGGCCCATGTGTACATGCAGCCCGCAGAGTGGGTCCCGAGACGTTCAACACAAATGTCTCTGAGCAAGTGCTACTCGGGAAGATCTGTGCGAGAAGGTATTACCACTGTGTTCAGTTGTTTGTCCAGAAGGGGATGTGTTCTAGTTTGGACGCTGTGATGGTTAAGTTTATGAGTGACCTTGACGGGCCACAGGATTCAACATTATTTCTGGGTGTGTTTGATGTTTGATTAAACATTATTTCTGGGTGTGCCTGTGAAGATGTTTCCAGAAGAGATTAACATTTGAAAAGGTGAACTGACTAAAGCAAATGGCCCTGTGCAGTGTGGGTAGGCATCATTCAACCCAAACTCTTAAATGTCTGAATCTCTCTCTGTCTGACAGTTGAAGCTGAGATATCTTCCTGCCCTCAGTGCTCCTGGTTCTCAGACCTTCACACCTGACCCAGAATCTATACCACCAACACTCAGGCCTTTGAACTATTCCATGAGCCAATTCCTTACAATAAATCATTATCTATCTATCTATCTATCTTTCTTTCTATCTATCTATCTATCTCCTATTGGTTTTGTTTCTCTGGAGAACCTTGACTAATACAGGCACCAAGAAGGAAGTTAAAGTTTATAACTTCAGAATAATAGACCAAGTAATGATTTAAGGAGTTGTTAATAATGGTGATATTAATAAACAGTAGGTTAAATGTATTGAATGCTTAGAGTGTATACTTTGGTGCTTAGTACTCTGGCTACATTAATTCTTTGAACATACCATAATAGTATTTGTACTAAGCAGATGAGAAAATTGAGGTCCCAAGGAGTTGAACCTACTCAAGACCACTCACCAGTGAGTGGCTAAGCTATACTTTGAACCAGAGTCCAATTCTAGAGTCCATTTTTTTTTTAAAGATTTTATTTATTTATGTATTAGAGAGCGAGAGAGAGAGAAACACCATGAGAGGGGAGAAGGTCAGAGGGAGAAGCAGGCTCGCCGCTGAGCTGGGAGCCCGATGTGGGACTCCATCCCAGGACTCCAGGATCATGAACTGAGCTGAAGGCAGTCGCTTAACCAACTGAGCCACCCAGGTGCCCTCTAGAGTCCATTTTTATATACAAAGCAAGCAGTCAACATCATAGCAGGAATAGCTTTGGGAGACAATCATCTATAGAAATTTATACATTAAAAACTTGATATTTAGGGCGCCTGGGTGGCTCAGTTGGTTGGGCGACTGCCTTCGGCTCAGGTCATGATCCTGGAGTCCCTGGATCGAGTCCCGGATCAGGCTCCCTGCTCGGCGGGGAATCTGCTTCTCCCTCTCACCCTCCCCCCTCTCATGTGCTCTCTCTCATTCTCTCTCTCTCAAATAAAAAAATAAAATCTTTAAAAAAAAAAAAAAAACTTGATATTTAGAACTTTGGGGCACCTGGGTTGCTCAGTTGTTTAAGCATCTGATTTGATCTCAGCTCAGGTCTTGATCTCATGAGTTGGAGCCGCACATTGAGCTCCAGGCTGGGCGTGGAGACTACTTAAAAAAAAAATCCTAAAATTTTGAGCATTGAGAAATTAAAAACACAAGAAACAACAAATGTTGACAAGGATGTAGAGAAAAAGGAACTCTCGTGCTCTGTTGGTGGGAATGAAAACTGGTGTAGCCACTGTAAAAAGCAGTATGAAATTTACTCAAAAATTTAAAACTCTAACTATCCTATGATCCAGTGATGACACTACTGGGTATTTACCCCAAAAATACAAAAACGCTAATTCGAAAGGATAGATGCACCCCTGTGTTTATTGCAGCTTTATCTACAATAGCCCAATTGCCTATCAAGAGATGAATGGATAAAGCAGATGTGGTATACATATACAATGGAAAATTATTCAGCCATAAAAGATTGAAATCTTGGGATGCCTGGGTGGCTCAGTCGATTAAGCATCTGCCTTGGGCTCAGGTCATGATCCCTGGGTCCTGGGATCGAGTCCCCCATTGGGCTCCTTGCTCAGTGGGGAGCCTGCTTCTCCCTCTGCCTGCCACACCCCCGCTTGTGCTCTCTCTCACTGACAAATAAATAAATAAAATCTTTAAAAAAATGAAATCTTGCCATTTGCAATGACACGGATGAAGCTGAAGGGTATTATGCTATGCGAAATAAAGACAAATACCATATGATTTCACTCATACGTGGAATTTAAGGAAAAAAATGAACAAAGAAAAAAGAGAGAGAGAGAGAGACAAACCAAGAAACATCCTCTTAACTATAGAGAACAAACTGATGGTTACCAGAGGGGAGGTGGGTGGGGGTTGGGAGATACAGGTGATGGGGATTAAGGAGTGCACTTATCATGTTGAGCTCTGAGTAATGTATAGAATATTTGAAGCATTGTATTGTACACCTGAAACTAATAAACACTGTATGATGATTTTACTGGAATTAAAATTTAAAAACTTAATAAAATTAAGGAAAAAAACCCCAACTTTGAGCATTGAGAGATTTATAGATCTACAAACTAACCTGAACAGCAGGAAGCTAAATCCCAGGAAAAAGAGAACCTAGACAAAAAAGAACATTTTAGATAAAATAGCAACTGTTCTCTTGGTCTTTCTGGTGAAAGGTTAGCATTCCCTCTTATTAAGGAGTAATTGGATGTCTGTATCAGAACTTCACTATATAAAGCCATTTTATGGTGGTTGATCATAAAGTGAAAGAATATGGGTTTGGTTATCTCTGATGAATACTTTAGACATCTTTTTTTTTTTTAAGATTGATTGAGTGATTGATTGAGTGATTGATTTATCTGAGAGAGAGAGAACACACAAGTGGGGGAAGTGGCAGAGAGAGAGGGAGAAGGAGAGAAGCAGACTCCCCACTGACCGTGGAGTCTGACCCGGGGCTTGATCTCACCACCCTAAGATCATGACCTGAGCCGAAATCAAGAGTAAGACCCTTAACTGACTGAGCCACCCAGGCGCCCCAAAATCTTTAGACATCATTGCATACATCGTCTTCAAGATCTTTTCTAAGTGAAATATAGATCAGGATGTGACAAACTTTTTCTGTGCAGTGCTAGGTAGTAAGTATGCTCAGCGCTGTGGCCCATATGGTCTCCCTCTAAACACCTATTGGGCTCTGCTATCATAGTGGGACATCACCCATAGACCATTCATAAGTAGATGGGCATGGCTGTATCCCAATAAAACTTCATTTACAAAAATAGGTGGCAGGTCATTTGCCAAACCTTGGTACGTAGCTGGTATCTGTGTTAGGTAAAGCAACCAGCGCATCTTATTTTGCTCTGCACTGTCCCAGCTTTATCACCGGAAGTCCTACATCCCATGAAACCCTTCATTCCAAGTTGATTGCCATGAATAAGTTGACTTACAGTCAAATTCTGAGACATAGAGCACTCCAGATATAACAGTCATCCCTCTCCCCACCCTAAAATTGCCTTTGCCGAGCTTATATCTGTCAGCATAGAGTTATAAATTACAAGTGCATTCTGTTAACCCCCACATATTACACATGCAGAAGGGACAGGAACCAGATACCAATTTTCTTTTACAACATTTGCTTCCATAAGGGGACTTCCCACTTCCTCCCACAGTTGGTCCCATCTTCAGACAAAAGTACAGACTGAGTGTTGGCAAGGTGTCTGGGCATCTCCGGAGATAAAAGTGAAAGTATAATAGAATTGTCGTTTTGGACTAATTATGATGATTCCATGTTAGAGCAAGCCCCAGGTGGTCTGCTGAACTTCAGTGGATAAACAAAGGAAGGAGTCTTCAAGGAGTGCAGTAATACAGAGGAAAAGGAACCCCAAACAGAGCACTAATTGGCTGTTTTCTTGGCAGCTTCAGCCAGCTCCAGCCTGGGCTTTTAAGGATGATGTGTTAGGAATTACGGAAACCATGATCTCTCTACTGTCGGGAAGGCTGGGACACACCAGGGATGCAAATAATAGGTTGATGTTCATGGTATTTGGAGAGAAAATTGGCACCTCCCGTTGCTACCTATGTAGCCTTGGCCTTGGAGAAGTCCCTAAGTCCTTAGGCTTCAGAGTCCCCATCTTTCACGCAGTAATAAAACCAAGCACCCCATAGAGTTCTGTTGAGAACTGAAGGTGACATTCCTCATGAATTTGCCTAATTTAGGAATGTGTCTTTATACATATGGTCTGACTTGCCATGAGGCTGCATCCTCTGTGGGGTTCAGTATTTGGGGAACACACCCTGTATTGGTGAGTCAGGGATGGTATCCCAGAAGTTATTACTTTTATGTTAAAAGCTAAAGGATGATGAGTATTTATTTAATTAAAGTAAAAGGAAGGAGATGGGCGGAGCAAGATGGCGGAGGAGTAGGAGACCTGCATTTCGTCTCCTCTCAGGAATTCAGCTGGATAGGGATCAAACCATTCTGAACACCTACAAACTCAACAGGAGATCGAAGAAAAGAATAGCAACAACTCTCTGAACAGAAAAGCGACCACTTTCTGGAAGGTAGGACGTGCGGAGAAGTGAATCCGAGGCGTTATTCG
Organism: Halichoerus grypus; assembly: GCF_964656455.1. Classification (NCBI taxonomy): domain Eukaryota; kingdom Metazoa; phylum Chordata; class Mammalia; order Carnivora; family Phocidae; genus Halichoerus; species Halichoerus grypus. Next base: position 19,469,910 of record NC_135719.1, on the reverse strand, counting down.
GGAAGATAGACGGTGGGGGAGGGGCCTCCGTCGGCCGCTTCTGGCAAGTGATCGAGCCAGGGAGCACAAAATCGGAACTTTTAGAAGTCTGCTCCGCTGAGGGACGTCACTCTGGTGGTGAAGTGGGGGGTGGAACCCTCGCGGGACAGTGTGGTCTCAGGACCCTCGGGGTCACAGAAAGACCGGGGGTGCCTGAGTGCGGCAGAGCTCCCAGGTATCGGAGCAGGGAAGCCGGCTGCAGAGACAGAGCCCAGGCGCGGGCTCTCAGCTCAGGGTTGCTATAAACCGTGATCCGCGGCACAGTCGGGCCACTGCTCCTCCAGCAGGGACCCAACAAGCGGCAGATCCGGGGAGACTCACCTTCTTCCCCCGGGAGGAGAGGTGCGGGAGCGCACCGCGGGGATCTGCTGGGTTTGGAGACTCCACGCCGGGTCGGGTGCCAGATAGAAAGGCGCGGTCACAGGCCGGGTGAGCGTGGATTGTGGCTGGAGATCGGGGAGACGGGAGTAACTGACTGCTTTTCTCTGGGGGCTCGCTGAGGAGCGGGACCCCGAGTTCTCGGCTCCTCCGGGGCGGAGACTGGGAGGCCGCCATTTTCACTCTCCGCCTCCAAAGCTGTAGGGAAAGCTTGCAGGGAACAAAAGCTCCGGAGAGCAAACCCGAGCAGATTACTTAGCCCGGACCGGCAAGGGCGGGGCAATTTTGCCTCCGGCAAAGACATTTGGGAACCACGGCAACAGGCCCCCCCCCCCAGAAGATCAGCGAGAACAGCCAGCCAAGACCAAGTTTACCGATCAATGAGAACGGCAGAACTCCAGCGCTAGGGGAATACTGCACGTAGAATTCATGGCTTTTTTACCATGATTCTTCAGTCTTTCAAAGTTAATTATTTTTTTTAACTGTCTTTTTTTCTTTTTTCTTTTTTTCTTTTTTTTTTTGAATTTTTCTTTTTTCCTTTTTCAACCAACATCTTTTCAATCCCTTTTTAAAAAAAAAAAAAACATTTTTATTTTTCATTTTTAAAGTCATATTCTATCCCTTCATAGTAGTTACCCGTATTTTTGGCATATATATATAAGTTGTTCTCTCTTTAAAATCTTGAGATAGTTTCTTCTAACAGATCAAAATATACTCTAAATCTCTAGTGTATGGTTTTTTCCTACTCCCCTGGCTGATCACATTCTCTCCCTTTTTTCTTTCTTTCTTTTTTTTTTTTTAATCCTCTTCTTTCTTTTTTCAAACAACTTATCAAATCCTTTTTTAAAATTTTTTATAATTTCCATCTTACAGTCATATTCCATCCCTTCATCATATCAACCCTTATTATTGTACATATATAAGTTTTTCTTTCTTTAAAATTTTGGGAGGCACTTTCTTTTAACAGACCAAAATACACCCAAAATCTGGTGTGTGGCACTGATCTATAAACCAGCCTGATCATATTTGATCACATTCTGTTTTTGTTTTGTTTTGTTTTGTTCTGCTTTTGTTTGTTTTTATCTTTATCTTTTTCTTTTTTCTTTTTTTCTTTCTTTTTCTTTTTTCTCTCTTTCCCTTTCTTTTCCCACTACTTCAGGTCTTTTCTGAGTTGTTTAGAGTATATTTTCTGGGGACGTTGTTACCCTGCTAGCATTTTGTTCTCTCATTAATCTATTCTCCTCTGCACAAAATGACAAGACGGAAAAAATCACCTCAACAAAAAGAACAAGAGGTAGTACCGACTGCCAGGGACCTACTCAATACGGACATTAGTACGATGTCAGATCTAGAGTTCAGAACCATCACTTTAAAGATACTAGCTGGGCTTGAAAAAAGCATGGAAGTTATTAGACAAACCCTTTCTGGAGAAGTAAAAGAACTAAAATCGAACCAAGTAGAAATCAAAAAGGCTATTAATGAGGTGCAATCAAATATGGGGGCACTAACTGCTAGGATAAATGAGGCAGAAGAAAGAATCAGTGAGATAGAAGACCAAATGATGGAAAATAAAGAAGCTGAGAAAAAGAGAGATAAACAACTACTGGATCACGAGGGCAGAATTCGAGAGATAAACGATACCATAAGACGAAACAACATTAGAATAATTGGGATCCCAGAAGAAGAAGAAAGAGAGAGAGGGGCAGAAGGTATAATAGAGCAAATTATAGCAGAGAACTTCCCTAATTTGGGGAAGGAAACAGGCATCAAAATCCAGGAAGCACAGAGAACCCCTCTCAAAATCACTAAAAATAGGTCAACACCCTGACATCTAATAGTAAAACTTACAAGTCTCAGAGACAAAGAGAAAATCCTGAAAGCAGCTCGGGAGAAGAGATATGTAACCTACAATGGTAGAAACATTAGATTGGCAACAGACTTATCCACAGAGACCTGGCAGGCCAGAAAGGACTGGCAGGACATATTCAGAGCACTAAATGAGAAAAATATGCAGCCAAGAATACTATATCCAGCTAGGCTGTCATTGAAAATTGAAGGAGAGATAAAAAGCTTCCAGGACAAACAAAAACTAAAGGAATTTGCAAATAAAAAACCAGCCCTACAAAAAAAATATTGAAAGGGGTCCTCTAAGCAAAGAGAGAGCCTAAAAGCAACATAGACCAGAAAGGAACACAAACAATATACAGTAACAGTCACTTTACAGGCAATACAATGGCACTAAATTCCTATCTTTCAATAGTTACCCTGAATGTAAATGGGCTAAATGCCCCAATCAAAAGACACAGGCTATCAGATTGGATTAAAAAACAAGGCCCATCGATATGCTGTCTGCAAGAGACTCATTTTAGACCCAAAGACACCCCCAGATTGAAAGTGAGGGGGTGGAAAACCATTTACCATGCTAATGGACACCAAAAGAAAGCTGGGGTGGCAATCCTTATATCAGACAAATTAGATTTTAAACCAAAGACTGTAATAAGAGATGAGGAAGGACACTATATCCTACTTAAAGGGTCTATCCAACAAGAAGATCTACAATTGTAAATATCTATGCCCCTAACATGGGAGCAGCCAATTATATAAGGCAATTAATAACAAAAGCAAAGAAACACATCGACAACAATACAATAATAGTGGGGGACCTTAACACCCCCCTCACTGAAATGGACAGATCGTCTAAGCAAAAGCTCAACAAGGAAATAAAGACTTTAAATGACACACTGGACCAAATGGACTTCACAGACATATTCAGAACATTCCATCCCAAAGCAACGGAATACACATTCTTCTCTAGTGCCCATGGAACATTCTCCAGAATAGATCACATCCTAGGTCATAAATCAGGTCTCAACCGGTACCAGAAGATTGGGATCATCCCCTGCCTATTTTCAGACCACAATGCTTTGAAACTAGAACTCAATCACAAGAGGAAAGTCGGAAAGAACTCAAATACATGGACGCTAAAGAGCATCCTACTGAAGAATGAACGGGTCAACCAGGAAATTAAAGAAGAATTAAAAAAATTCATGGAAACCAATGAAAATGAAAACACAACTATTCAAAATCTTTGGGATACAGCAAAGGCAGTCCTAAGAGGAAAGTATATAGCAATACAAGCCTTTCTCAAGAAACAAGAAAGGTCTCAAGTACACAACCTAACCCTACACCTAAAGGAGCTGGAGAAAGAACAGCAAATAAAGCCTAAACCCAGCAGGAGAAGAGAAATAATCAAGATCAGAGCAGAAATCAATGAAATAGAAACCAAAAGAACAGTAGAACAGATCAACGAAACTAGGAGCTGGTTCTTTGAAAGAGTTAACAAGACTGATAAGCCCCTGGCCAGACTTATCAAAAAGAAAAGAGAAATGACCCAAATCAACAAAATCATGAATGAAAGAGGAGAAATCACAACCAACACCAAAGAAATACAAACAATTATAAGAACATATTATGAGCAACTCTATGCCAGCAAATTAGATAACCTGGAAGTAATGGATGCATTCCTAGAGATGTATCAACTACCAAAACTGAACCAGGAAGAAATAGAAAACCTGAACAGACCTATAACCACTAAGGAAATAGAAGCAGTCATCAAAAATCTCCCAAAACACAAAAGCCCAGGGCCAGATGGCTTCCCAGGGGAATTCTACCAAACATTTCAAGAAGAATTAATACCTATCCTTCTGAAACTGTACCAAAAAATAGAAATGGAAGGAAAACTTCCAAACTCATTTTATGAGGCCAGCATTACCTTGATCCCCAAACCAGACAAAGACCCCATCAAAAAGGAGAATTACAGACCAATATCCCTGATGAACATGGATGCAAAAATTCTCACCAAAATACTAGCCAATAGGATCCAACAGTACATTAAAAGGATTATTCACCACGACCAAGTGGGATTTATCCCTGGGTTGCAAGGTTGGTTCAACATCCGCAAATCAATCAACGTGATACAATACATTAACAAAAGAAAGAACAAGAATCATATGATCCTCTCAATAGATGCAGAAAAAGCATTTGACAAAGTACAGCATCCTTTCTTGATCAAAACTCTTCAGAGTATAGGGATAGAGGGTACATACCTCAATATCATAAAAGCCATCTATGAAAAACCTACAGCGAATATCATTCTCAATGGGGAAAAACTGAGAGCTTTCCCCCTAAGGTCAGGAACGCGGCAGGGATGTCCACTATCACCACTGCTATTCAACATAGTATTGGAAGTCCTAGCCACAGCAATCAGACAACAAAAAGAAATCAAAGGCATCCAAATTGGCAAAGAAGAAGTCAAACTCTCACTCTTTGCAGATGATATGATACTTTATGTGGAAAATCCCAAAGACTCCACCCCAAAACTGCTAGAACTCATACAGGAATTCAGTCAAGTGGCAGGATATAAAATCAATGCACAGAAGTCAGTGGCATTCCTATACACCAACAACAAGTCAGAAGAAAGAGAAATTAAGGAGTCGATCCCATTTACAATTGCACCCAAAACCATAAGATACCTAGGAATAAATCTAACCAAAGAGACAAAGGATCTGTACTCAGAAAACTATAAAATACTCATGAAAGAAATTGAGGAAGACACAAAGAAATGGAAAAACGTTCCATGCTCATGGATTGGAAGAACAAATATTGTGAAGATGTCAATCCTACCTAAAGCAATCTACACATTCAATGCAATCCCCATCAAAATACCATCCACTTTTTTCACAGAAATGGAACAAATAATCCTAAAATTTGTATGGAACCAGAAAAGACCCCGCATAGCCAGAGGAATGTTGAAAAAGAAAAGCAAAGCTGGCGGCATCACAATTCCGGACTTCCAGCTCTACTACAAAGCTGTCATCATCAAGACAGTATGCTACTGGCACAAAAACAGACACATAGATCAATGGAACAGAATAGAGAGCCCAGAAATGGACCCTCAACTCTATGGTCAACTCATCTTTGACAAAGCAGGAAAGAATGTCCAATGGAAAAAAGACAGTCTCTTCAACAAATGGTGTTGGGAAAATTGGACAACCACATGCAGAAGAGTGAAACTGGACCATTTCCTTACACCACACACAAAAATAGACTCCAAATGGTTGAAAGACCTCAATGTGAGACAGGAGTTCATCAAAATCCTAAAGGAGAACACAGGCAGCAACCTGTTCGACCTCAGCCGCAGCAACTTCTTCCTAGAAACATTGCCAAAGGCAAGGGAAGCAAGGGCAAAAATGAACTATTGGGACTTCATCAAGATAAAAAGCTTTTGCAAAGCAAAGGAAACAGTCAACAAAACCAAAAGACAACTGACAGAATGGGAGAAGATATTTGCAAATGACATATCAGATAAAGGGCTAGTATCCAAAATCTATAAAGAACTCATCAAACTCAACACCAAAAGAACAAAGAATCCAATCAAGAAATGGGCAGAAGATATGAACAGACATTTTTCCAAAGAAGGCATCCAAATGGCCAACAGACACATGAAAAGGTGCTTAACATCACTCGGCATCAGGGAAATCCAAATCAAAACCTCAATGAGATACCACCTCACACCAGTCAGAATGGCTAAAATTAACAAGTCAGGAAATGACAGATGTTGGCGGGGATGCGGAGAAAGGGGAACCCTCCTACACTGTTGGTGGGAATGCAAGCTGGTGCAGCCACTCTGGAAAACAGTATGGAGGTTCCTCAAAAAGTTGAAAATAGAGCTACCATATGATCCAGCAATTGCACTCCTGGGTATTTACCCCAAAGATAGAAAAGTAGGGACCCGAAAGGGTACGTGCACCCCGATGTTTATAGCAGCAATGTCCACAATAGCCAAACTGTGGAAAGAGCCAAGATGTCCATCAACAGATGAATGGATAAAGAAGAGGTGGTATATATATACAATGGAATATTATGCAGCCATCAAAAGGAATGAGATCTTGCCATTTGCAACGATGTGGATGGAACTGGAGGGTATTATGCTGAGCGAAATAAGTCAAACAGAGAAAGACATGTATCATATGACCTCACTGATATGAGGAATTCTTAATCTCAGGAAACAAACTGAGGCTTGCTGGAGTGGGGGGTCGGATGGGAGGGATGGGGTGACTGGGAGATGGACACTGGGGAGGGTATGTGTTCTGGTAAGTGCTGGTAATTGTGCAAGACTGTTGAATCTCAGATCTGTACCTCTGAAACAAATAATGCAATATATGTTAAGAAAGAAAAAAAGAAGAAGAAGAATGTAGCAGGAGGGGAAGAATGAAGGGGGGGAAATCGGAGTGGGAGAAGAACCATGAGAGACGATGGACTCTGAAAATCAAACTGAGGGTTCTAGAGGAGAGGGGGGTGGGAGGATGGGTTAGCCGGGTGATGGGTATTGAGGAGGGCACGTTCTGCATGGAGCACTGGGTGTTATGCACAAACAATGAATCATGGAACACTATATCTAAAACTAATGAGGTAATGTATGGGGATTAACATAACAATAAAAAAATTAAAAAAAAATAAAGTAAAAGGAAGGAGATGTAAATGGATTTAGGAGAGGGAAAATACTTTGTGAAACTATGGAGATAAGAGAGTCAAGACAAGGAGGGAGAGAGACAGACAGAGAGAGAGAGAGATCCAAAGAAGTGAAAGAAATCCCCCACAACTGGGGAGGGAGGGCCCGTGGGGCAGAGCGGAGAGAGGTGTTTGAGGAGGGGTAACCTGGACCAGACCATGCAGGCTTTGCCAACCACACTGAGGGGCAGCATTGTCCTGAGGGCTAGGGGTCTTCATAGCAGGTGCAACATTTAGGTTTTTACAAATTATTTTTAAAAGATTCTTGCTCTGACTACAGAACGGAAAATGTCTGTTGATAGAAGGCAGCAGCAGTGAGGGGTAGAGTGTCGGGTGTAAGGGTGAGGGAAAAAACAGGATTCAGAGAACCAGACCCACAAGGAGGCAGTTACGATCGTCTGGATGAGAGGCAATGGGCTGTGGCTGGGGAGATGTTCCATGAGAGAGTCCAGTGGAAACTCTGCCTGGGTCAGAGCCCGGGATCACTAGCGCAGCAGAGAAAGGCACGGGGCTAATGGAGGCAAGCAGTGAAATTTAAATTGGAAGGAAACCAAACTGACCCACAGTGGACCCAGAAGAGCAACAAAGTAGGAGCCAAAAACACCTGTCCAATTTTAAAGCATATTTAAAGTCACGCGTGCAGTTGGCGTTTGCTATTTCCTGGCCACCCGATATCCATTTATCCAAAGTCTGAGGGTGATCTCTAATTTCTTTCTGGAGGACCACTCCTAGATCTTCATTCAATGGCCCTGTGCTTCCTATGGTGTTGATTTCACTCCTGGCTATAAGGAAGGACAAGAAGCTGACCCTCTGCTCAGCACTGCCCCCAGATCTGTGCAAGTAGGACCCTATCTTGGGTCCTGCTTCAGCCTTCCTGCATCATATTCTTCTGCACTGTGGAGAATACACTGAGCCCAGTTGATATGCCCAACAGGACCCCCCACTTCCCATTTTTGTCCATGTTCTAGATCTAAGTAACCAGGATCCCAGAATGACCTGCCTAAACATCTCTACCTGCTTCCAAGTCACATGGTGGCCTCTTCCCTCTCCTGAGAGCAGACAAGGCAGCTGGTATGTGCTCACCGGGGTGGTTAATAGCTAGCTGTTTGTGGCATTGTGGACCAAGTATGGATGTGCATGCCAGAGTGACCACATGTGTACATATGGCTACAGGCTAGAGCCAAGAAAAGAAAGATAATTCATCAAGCCATAGGCCAGAGGCAAGAAAGGAAAGAGAATTCATCAGGCTTTGGGCTACCCTTTTCCATGATGCCCATATTCCAGAGCAGGCCTCTAAGGAGTCTAAGAATTCTAAATGCAGACCTTCCTCCCAGGTTATTGTTAAAGTATATTGTTAAGAGGGTAGAATATATTTTATTTAACATGTCATTTGATTTATAATTTTAAAATAATTTGACATATATTATAGGGGCCTCTACTTATAATCTTGCTCTAGACCCCACAAAAGTTAGGAATTGGACCAGCCTGGCCAATCAATGCAGAACATCATATTGACTGTGGTGACAGGTTAGGGTTTAGGGAATGTGTTCGGGGCTAACATAGTGAGAAACACTGAGGGTTTGCTGAACTCAAATGAAAGAGACCCTTGAGACCCTTCTTCTTATTATTACTTGGCTTAAAGCTGAGAGGACCAGGACCCCAGGGAAGCAGCAGGTTTCTTGTCACCATGTGGAGTAGAAGACTGAGTCTGAGGTGTAGGTGAGGGGATGGATTCTGAGAAGCAGACAAAAACCAAGGTCTGGACCGTTGAACTCTGGATTAATTATCAATTAAAGTCAGATCTACTCCTGGTCTTTTCAGTAAGGTAATACAGTAAATTTCACCATAAAATTTGGCCTGGGCATTCCATCCCTTCTGCCAATGAATGGGTAGAGGCAAATAAAGAATTTAATAATAGATTATTTTTAATCCACCTTCTTTAGCCCATCAATTTCATCTCCTCTATCCACCCATCATTTACCTCCACACTTCGAATTTACCGAGATCTTAAAGGCCATCCTTGGGAAACAAGACAGCATAATTATTAGGGTGAAAGCAAGTAAATGCAGTTGTGAATCCTGACTTGGTGGCATGGGGGCCAGATGGATGTTCTTGTCTGGGACGTTTATTCCTAAATGAGTGGTCGTGTCCTGTAGAGAGAGTTGGAACATTATTCGGGGGTGGGGGGGCGCTATGGAAGCATCAGGAGTCCTGCAATGATGATGTGGAGGTCTAGTGATAGTGTCGCTGGTGGAGATGTCCTAAAAGGATAGTTCTGTGGAAGAAGATGCTTATACTCACTGTTGTCTGGTCTCTCCTCATCCCAGCTGAGTTTCAAAGCCTGGTTACCCAGCTTCCCATCAGTTCTGGAAGTTACCAAGTCTCCATAGGCAGAGTTGGGCTCCACTGTATGAAACCAAGTGTCCTTACACCCAGTGATCTACAGTGTGGGATCCAGGAGTGTCTTGAAGGCAGTATAATCTAAGGGGATAGAACAGCAGTGGCTATCTGGGGTTGTCTATCTGGCTGAGGTGTGGCTGAAGGTAATAAAATTTCTTTTCTCTTAAGAAACAGGATTCTGAAAGCCACATTTAAATATTTAAATAACTGATGTAATTATTGCATGTGGTAATATGGAAAAAAGTGCCCACTGAGAGTCAGTATTGGGGCCATGGTGTCTCTATCATTAGAAGGCTCACTGGGCATGGAATCTTCCAGAAAGATAGAATGAGACAGCTGCCCTCATACCCCAGAGAGCTGAAAAGAAGGAATGAGGGGTTTACATAATTTCATGCAGGTTAATTTTTTTTTTTCCCCCTTGAGACATCCTCTTTGATCCATGTATTATTTAGAAGTGTGTTTTTAGTTTCTCAGTGTTTGAAGATTTTCCTGTTTTCTTTCCATGAGTGATGTCTAGTTTCATGCTGCTGTGGTCAGACAGCACACTCTGTATCACTGCAGTTCTTCTAAACTTGTTGAGGTTTGTTTTATGGCCCAGAACATGGTCTATCTTGGTATGTGTCTCACAGGCAATTAAATAATGTGTGTTCTGCAGTTGCTGGGTGGAATATTGTATAAATGTCATTTAGATCCTATTGGTTGAGGGTATCTTGTATTCTCTATACTTGCTGATTTTCTGTTGAGTTGTTTCATCAAGTGTTGACAGGGGTGTTGAAGTCTCCAACTGTATTTGTGGATTTTTCTGTTTCTCCTTTAAATAGAGAAGACATCCAGGATTTTTAGTTGTACTTAGTAAGAGGAACAGAGAAAAATACTGAGAAGAGTCCATATTGAAAAATATTGGGAAGAGTCCATCTTCTCCAAAGTGGAAATCCCCTTTCTCGTGGTTCTTATAATTGAAAATTAGCTCCTGGTCTGGAGAGAATAGAATTTGGATCAAAATGTCATACCTCACTGCCTGATTCTCAAACTGAGTACCTTTGAGGTTTTGAAAAAAAAAAGTCAGAAATACACAGATTAAATCTTTTATTTAACTTCCCTTCAGCTATGTAGCAGGTTTTTTTGTTTTTCCCCCTAAAGAGAATGAGCTACTCAAATCTTCCGAGGGTCACTGGACACTGGCTATATGTAACATCAGTTCTTGGGATCTCAGTGTACCATTGCTTTGCACTGGTCATAATAGAGTCTTACAAGGGTCAAGAAACAAATGGAGTTTTGATTCACAAATGCTTCTCATACTTTTAGTAGATCACAAACCCTTTTATCTGATACAAAATCAATTATCTGGTTGGTGAGCATGTAGTTGCTATGTATACCCTCTATCCTGGAAGAACTGGCTTTCCAGATTTTGATACAAGAGCTATTAAGGTAAGAAGAGCCAAGTTGAAGCCTATGGAGCTCCCTTTAGCTATCAAACTAATAAAGCAAAGATACTACAATTTCTATGGAGAAATGTCTAAATTTAATGCTACCCCCAAAAAATTTTTTCCTGGGAAAATATGAGGATGATGTTTTTTTTTAATTTTTATTTAAATTCAATTAGCCAACATATATAGTACATCATTAGTTTCAGACATAGTGTTCAATAATTTATCGGTTGTGTGTAAGACCCAGTGCTCATCACATTGGGTGATGGGCATTAAGTAAGGCTCAAGATGTGAGGATGGTGATTTCTATTTTGTTTTTACTTAACTCTCAGGTTTGGCCAGGTCAACGGATCTTGGATTGGTCTTGGAGAATGAAAATGAATTGTTAAAGCTTAGCAGGTGGCAACTCCAATTGCATTTATTATTTGGAGGTGATCTCTTTCGAGGAGCAAAGCAATAAAAGTGCTCCTGTTGATCCACTGGGATAGTTTATTTTACGTAGGTAGATATCTAACAGCATGTCATAACCATCTTACCTCAGAATTATTTCAACTGTTCGGCTCCATGCCACAATTTAGTCTACAGAGGCATGACTGTCTCACTCATTCATAACATATTACATGGGCCAAATGTACTGGTGACATGAGCTGCTAGAATATGAATACAAGAAAATTCTTTGGCCTTAGTAAAACTTATGTATGTCATGGAAAGGGACATAAATTCTGTGAAAACCCTACTACCTCATAGTCTTAGAGATGTTGGGGTATTTTTTTCCAAAGTAAAAGACAGGTTTCCTTTGTTTCCTCCACCTTGTATTGTGGGCTAGTAAGAATATATGTTAGATTTGGATGGATATTTAAAGCTAATAACTGAGTAATCAGAAAAAATTCTATGGTGGGTTGAAATATATGTCCACGTCCTAAATCCCAAGACCCGTAAATGTTATCTTATTTGGAAAAGGAGTCTTTGCAGACATAATTAAGTCAAGGATCTTAGAGGAAACCATCCTAGATTTAGATCACCCTTATAAACACATGTACCCTAAATCCAATGATAAATATCTTTATAAGAAAAGGATAAGATACAAACAGACCCAGAGGGGAGGCCAATGGGAAGACAGAGGCAGAGATTGGAGTGATTCATCTAGAAGCCAAGAACGCCAAAGATTGCCACAGGCACCAACATCTAGGAGAGGAGCATGGAGCAGATTCTCGTCAGAGCCTCTAGCAGAAACCAACCTTGCCAACTCTTTGATGCTTAACTTTTGGCCTCCAGAACAGTGCGAGAATAAATTCCTGCTGTTTGAAGCCACTGAGTTTGTGGTAATTTGTTACAACAGAACAGCCGTAGAAAATTAATACAGTGTCCCAATTGGAATGGGATCCAGAACAATTTTCCCTAGACGGTCCAGATTGCAGTCTAAGCAGATCCAATAAATGGCACTTAAAGTTTTGGAAGTATATCAAGATACTGGAGGAGACAATGACAAACCCCAAGAGGAGAATCTCAGACCACTGAGGATTTAGTCCAGTTACTTTTTAGCAGGAATTTCTTCTCTTCTACAGAAAGAGCTTTGGGGTTGATATTGGGCCTTGATAAAAACTGAACTCCTGGTTATGGAAAACCAGGTGACCCTAGGCCCTGAGTTACTCATTATGACCTGTGTATCTATTCCATTCAGCAAAGCGTCACCCTATCCAAGCACTATGTAAAGATTAGGCCTGAGCAGGCTCCACAGGCACAGATAAATTGTATCAGCATATGACTCACATTTCTCTTATGCCTACTTTTGCTGTATCCTATTAAGCCAAATTCTCAATTAGTCAATATAAAGGCCAAGAAATCAAGGGACTTTTCAGACTGCAAAACGTGTATGCTCCCACTGGAGGCCATGACAGAGACCTGAATGTAAGTCCTAATTCAACCCAGCCCGGGGTGGCGGGAGAAAGCACGCAGTCTTCTAAGACCCTGCGGAAAGTCAGCCCATGATACTGTTCTTGTTTGTCAACCAGATTACAATAAGGATGCCAGCACAGTGCTGAAAGAAATCCAACCAAGAGTCCAGAAAAATGTAGAACATCAGAGAGTAGGAGTGAAGGATGTGATGAGAGAGAGAGAGAGAGAGACCCTCAGAAAGAGGATGGGCCGGGTGAAGAAGGTTTGAGAAGAAGGTGGGGCGCGGGGCAGAGGAAGAGGGAACACAGAGACTCTATAGCTCAGGTAGCTCATTTCAGCTGGTTTCCCTGAGGAAGGAATGCCTGGAATAGGAGGCGGGGCATGGTAGAAATGATAGGAATATCTGGACCTAATAAAAATCTGAGTGATGCTGAAGTTCTTAAAGCAATGCAGACCCCAAAAGTCTAGGTGACTTTCCAGAATATGACCCATAATCTTCCAGATGAGCTGAAGAAAAAGAATGATTCAGTGTTTACTGTGATGTATAATGCTGGTATTCCCACCAGACGTCCTCAAGTCCCTTTTATTTTACTTTTGGGGCCCCAGGACTTTGAGGCACTTTTGGTCCCAATAGACAGCCTCTGAAGCTCTTTTTTTTCCCCCCAAAGGATTGGCCTGGTAGAGTCTGGCAATTTCCTCTCCCCTAAGCCAGTGACTGATGGATTTGGGAGTTGGAAAGTTCCATGGCTGTTGCCTTGGGTCAGGACAGGGCTGAGGTGCAAATTACACTCTCATGATCCAGTGATCCTCATCGTGGGATAAACCTGAAGTGATTATCTGTAAAACGTTGCTTGAAGACATGTCCTTATTTGGCTTCCTCCTTTTTATTTTCCTGATCTTCTGACTTAATTTGCCTTTGGGATTACTTCATTCATAAGTCACCTGTACAACACTCCCTGTCTGAGAGTCTGAGGTGGGGGCAGTGGACCTAGGACACTTACGAATCTTATCTGCAAATGGTCACTTGAATTTGGAAGTCAAGACTCATGTCTTTTAAACAAATAAAGCCTTTGCTGAAAGAAAAACAACACAGATCACTTAACGAGGGACACAGTCATGCAAGCAGCCAGCATCTATCTGGCCTTCTAATAAAGTAAGTCGGGGGACTTCGAAGACAGTCCTTACTGCCTGCCCCGACACAGCAAAAACATTTTACAACTGATTTGCCATTAGGCTTTTCAGGTATGTTTTCCTACTGGGAATTACAAAATCCATCCACTCATGACATGGGAAAAATATTTAAAACACCAATGAAAGTAGATGGCAATTCATACATTGTTTTCTTTACTAATAATTCAGTTGGTCTCTTTGTACGGGTTGCTGTATGAGTTTCCTAGGACTGCCATAACAAAGTACCACAGACTGGGGGCTAAACAACAGAAACGTATTTTCCTACAGTCTGGAGCCTGGAAATCCAAGATCAAGGTAGAGGTAGCTTTGGTTTCTTCTGGGGCTTTGCTCCTTGGCGTACAAATGGCTGCCTTCTTTCTCTGTGTATATGGCCCTGGTGTCCCTTTGTGTGTCCAAATTTCCTTTTCGTATTGGGACATCAGTCAGATTGGATTAGGCTCACCCTAATTGTCTCCTTTTAGCTTAATCACTCTTTAAAAGGCCCTATCTTCAAATACATTAACATTCTGAGTTACCTGGGGTTAGGACATCAACATCAATTTTGGAGGAACGCAGTTTATCCCATAACAGTTGCATATGGCATGAGAATTTCAAGTGTGAAATAGTTCTTTAAATGAAAGATGGTTTAATCAGAGGGAAATACTGCTTACTATTTGCACAGATAGAGCTAGAGTTCGGTTGAAGGCAATGGAGTTTTCATTTGTTCCTAAACCATCTTGCGTCTTAGTCTTTATTTTGACAAGAGAAAAGTTGGGGCCACTTGTGGAGGATTTAAGTGGGGATTTGAATTACCTGGTGAGGATACAGCCATCTTTGTTATTATATCACATTAGTCCCCATGAAGAAATCAGAAATAGGCTGGCTGCGTATTGAAATCTTACAATGTGGTAAAGAGCAGCATTTTGTAATTGTACGGTAGGGGCAATTTACTATCAAGTAATCTTATTTTTGTTCTTGCCCAATATAAAACCAAAGGATGTTTTAAAAAGAAAGAAAAAGTTAGTGAAAGGCAGTTCTGAAAGGCTGTTGTAATCCTATACACGCAGGATGACCCAGAGCCAACATCTTCATGTGTGACATTGAGGGTCACAGGCTCACCCTGAGGATTAAGTGTCCCCAGCTGCAAAAGTGCTGGCTGAAGGCAAAGTAGACGTGGAGGGGGCTCTGGCGTAGGGAAGCCGTTGATGTTACCCACAGCGGAGACCTGCCACAGAGAAGAGAACTAAAGCCATTACCCAGAGTTTCCTGCCTTATTGTATCATCTCAGTGTTTTAACTTCCTTTTCAATCTCTTTCCACCAAGTTTACACATGCGTTAGTGTTGTCTGACTTTGTCACTGCTTTGTGGTTTGCAAAATACCAGAACAAGCTTGCTAGAGAATGCAAACCAAAGGAAAGGGTGTCAGTCGGGGGTCTTGGGGCTGGAGCTTGGATAGAGTGGAGAGATTTTAATGGCTTGCTCTGGGAAGTAGAGTGTTTTCGGCGGTACGAAGGCAGACTGTTTTTATGTGAGGCAGAAGACTTTTGCATCATATACGTTGTTTTGCTTTTGGTTTTGAAATGCAGGTCTGGGAATTGACGAGGTGGGAAGTGGTAGACAAGTGTCTCTTGTTTTGACTACTTTTGACTCTTTGAGGCTTTTGGTTCATTTGTTTTATTTTGTTTTTGTAAGAGCCTTATTTTTGTAAAGAATGTCTGCCCTGGGTATCTGGTGGGACATCAAGTATGTCTCAGAAAGCGGAATAGTCAGGTGCTCTTAGAAGTCATGGCGGGGGGAGAGTGGGTAGATAATGGAGGGTTAGCTAAGAAGACACTTGGCACCGGGCTTTTGAATCTTGGGAGGACAGTTGGGGATTTCAGAGCTTTGAGGTGACCGTAGAGGAGACCAGATGACACCTGTGTTCTTGGTATGTGTCTAGTACCAGTGATGGGGCCTAACCCAAGCTCATGCTGTGCTTGGAGCTCACCTGTCTTTTTTAGGCCCAGTCTCCCTTGGTTCAGCCCTCTTGCCCAGTCTGGTTATCTGGTCTTCGCATGCATTTTGGGAGTTGCCCCAAAGCCTTCCAAATAAATTCCTTTCTACTTGAGCTAGCAAAGTTCTTTTGCTGTGGCTTGTGGCCATACATTCCAACAAATAACCTTTCTTTCTACACGCATCCTTCCACCGTTCCCTCCTCGTTTTCCAAACTTGATTCTCTTGTCTGAGCCTGGAAATCTTTCCCTTCCTGCCTTTTCAGGAATTTTCTCACTTTGGATGTCCTCCTTCCCATACGTTTCTGGCAGCAAAGATACACTAACCAACACCTCCCCACCAGCCCCTTCCTCTGACTTCTGCTGCAGGGCGCTCTTTTGTCTCACCCTTGGCCCCTTTGGCTTCATTTCTCTGTCTTGGTTACTTCCTCCTCCCTGTTTACACCCCTGCCAGGGCCTCTTCTTCCTCGTTCATAAGCTTTCTTATTCATTACACTCTGTAACACCGAAGACACCTGCTGCAAGTGTGAGGCTTTTGGCTTAACTGCCGCTGTGCCCCAAGGATCGGTCCAGGCCTTGCTGCTCTTGTCTCTCTTCAAACACTATGTAGAAGTACCCATGCAGTCTCCCCAGGATGCCTCTTCATCCCAGGACCCAATCTCTCTCCTGTGTGTTTCGACATAGGCACCTTCCTTTCTACAAACATTGCTTGTTTCACTGTTACCCCCATCCCTCCAGACTGAAACCTTAGAAAATCCTCTGATCCTTTGCTGTCTAATACCCACCAAGTTCCATCCTCAACCTGTCGTAATTCTGCTCCTTCCTTTCCATCCCTCTAGTACTTCCTGCATTCAGATGATCTTCACCTGATATCAGGGTCATTTCAGAGATAGTTTTCTTTCTTCTAATGACCTTTGCTCTCATCTTTCTCATACACATCCAGTAAAGATCAGTGATCAAAAATATAATGAGCATAATATGAATATTTAAAATTTGGTCCTCCTTCGGCTTGAGGTAAACGTCCTTTTTCAAGTTATCATCATGTTGTTTTCAGCATGAATTACTTTAGTGAGATGCTGATCACTGAGCATCCAATGTGAATTGATTGTCTGATACGACTGACAAGGTGTAGTGGAGGGATTTTTTGGAAGATAAGGAGGTCAACATTTTGTACTATAGAGGTCTTTGTCTTAGAGTCAATGGCTAAGATATTCTCTTTATAATTATAAAGCAATTAGATTTTAGAACTGGGTAGAACCTTTAAAAATTATTTAGATCAACTCCTTCAACCGAAACGTAGAGAGGTGAAGTCATTGGTCGGAGACAGAGCTCAAGTCTAATTCCCCACCACTCAAATCCCAAATCTCACATTTCCTTTTCTTTTTTTTTTTTTCAAATTGTGGTAAAAAACACATGACATGAAATCTACCCTTTTAATTCTTTTTAAGTTTGGTAGTTTTGTATTATTATCTAAATTCACAAAGTTGAGCAGGAGATTGCTAGAAATTTTAATCTTGCAAATCTGAAACTCTATACCCAGGCAATAACCACCCATTCCTTTCACTCCTCAGCCCGTGGCAGCCATGGGTCCACTTTCTGTTTGTAGGAGTTGGACTGCTTTATTTTTTATTTTATTTTTCACCAACTTTAGAGATCTCATATAAGAAGTATCAGACAATATCTGGTGTGTGTGTGTGTGTGTGTGTGTGTGTGTGTGTGTGTGTGTGTAAGACTGGTTTATTTTACATAGGATACTATCCTTAAGGTTCATCCATATTGTAGCGTGTGACCGAATTTCCTTCTCTTTTAAGAATAATGTTACGTTTTCTTTACTCATTCATACCATATTCTCTGAGCCCATCCATCCATCCGTTGGTGGACATTTGGATGGCTTTCTCTCGTGGGCTATTAAGAATAGTGCTCTATGAAACTAGAAGTGCAGGTACCCCTTTCAGATCCTGATTTCAGTTTTGGGCGATACATATTCAGAAGTGGGATTACCGGATCATATGGTATCTCTCTTTTTAATTTTTGGAGGAGCCTCCACTCTGTTTTCCACAGCAGCTATGCTGTTTCACATTCCCACCCAACAGCGCTCCAATTTCTTCACATCCCTCCACAGCGCTGCCCGATACAGCGAAGTCTTTTGTGACAAGAAGGGTCAGCTGAGGCGGCAACCTTCGTAGTTGTCTTCTTTGAAGAAATTGCCACAGCTTTCTATCAACCACCACCCTGATCAGTCAGCAAATACTGAAGCAAGACCCTTCCATCAGCTAAAAGATTACAACGTGCTAAAAGCTCAGACGACGGTTAGCATTTATTAGCAAGAAAATATTTTTTAATTCAACATGGTTTAATTTTTATTTTTTTAGAGATAATGCTATTGTGCACTTACTAGATGACAGTGTAGTGTAATAAACATAACTTTTGTGTGCACTGGGAAACCAGAAAAAAAATGACTTCCAGAAAAATATTAATTATTGAATTATTTGCTTTATGGTGGCATTTGCATTATTATGGTGGCCTGGAACTAAATCTGCACGATCTCTGAGATCTGCCTGTACTAAATAAACGGATATGAATTAATGCAGTAACACACACACACACACTTTAGATTGTATAGACCCAAGTGTGCTGGTCCTTCTCCAAGTTATTGCCCTGCACTCCCCTGGCCTGCGCTCACATGCCCTCTGGTGGCTGTCATGTGTACCTGCAGCAAATCTTTGTCTTCCTTGAGGACAGCCCCCCACTTGCACCCCCCTTCTCCCTCCAGGCAGTCCCAGGGCTGGGAAGAGCTTCCCCTGTTGTTAGCATCTGGGAGTCTCCCCCTGCTTTTTCCTCACTTTCTGGGCAACTCTCCTTTTGTGTGTATATGAGTTAGGTATATTATACAAATTGTGTGAGCATGGTTTCTTTCTTTCTTTCTTTAAAATTTTTTTACAATTTTGCAGCTTTCTTTACTGTTATATTATCCTCTGTTCCTGACATACCGACTCAGGGTGCCTTGGAATCGGCATGGTGGGCTGTGTGTGTGTGTGTTTGCTTGCCATCAAGGGAAAACCTTCATTTTCACTGCATAAAATTTAGAAACGTCTAAAGAGCAAACAATATCTTAAACAAAAGAAAAACGTTTAAAAAAGTTAACAAGAGGAGAAAAAAATTGTAAACCTTAAACTACGATAAGTTAATTTATGAATTTAAAGCTAGTCTAATCAAAATATTATGAAGTTGGAATAGTGGATTTTTTTTTCCAATTTTTTTAAATCAAAATTTATTCAGATATATATTAAATTACTTGTACAGACTTCTAATACATGCTCGTGAGTTTCAAAATGGCCTACAAAAATGCTCATGCCATAGAAAAATGTTATTTTAAATGTTTGTATCCATGCCAAATTTCAATAGTTGTTAAAGTAATTGTGGATCTTTAATTTAAATCAAAATACAATACTTAATATTATCTAATTCTAGAGGGTCTGATGATGTGAAAACAATATATTGGTAAGAATTATAGGAAATGACACTTTACTGGAGAAATACTATCTGAAAACTATAATGCTAAATCTACTTAAATAAAAGCAATTGTAATATCAATTAAATAGCAGTATCTAAACCAAAAAGAGATAAGTGAAAACTACTTCAAAGACAGAAAACACTTGCAGATGTTATGCCGTGGTTGTGGGCGTTCAGGACCGGGTTGCGGTGAGCTCAGTCAAACCTGCGGGTGTCCCTGGATGCGTGAGCCCTCGCGGCATGGCTCTTCTCCTTCCTGGGGGTGCTGAGGATCCAGGGGGTCCCTGACACTTCTGGGCCTCCGTGGGCTGCCTGTGGGGGAGCAGGAGCAAAACGGCCACTTGGGAAAGGCGGGAAGTTGAACTCCGCTTTGGCCAACATTTGCCTGATGTGATCATTTTCTTTCCTTAGCTCCTTGACTTTTCGCTCGGTGAGCACAGCTGCCATCCAGCTCTCCTGGACTTTATTCGCATAGAAGAGGATGTCCTTTAGACAGTGCGAGGTGTTCTCCAGTTCTCTGCGGGTGTCTTCGGCCATCTTCTTGTAGAAATTGCGAATCTGAGTTGCGGACTCGATGTTTCCACACGTGTAGGAAAGACTCTTCTCAATGTCTGAGCACTGCGCTTCCTTCTCCAATGATTTTCTCTCAAGTTCCCTGGTGTATTCTTGATATAATTGAGGCAGAAGTTGATGCTTCCGTTTCAACTGCTGAATCTCACTTTGAAGCTGTGAATTTTCCGTCTGCAAAGAGGCTTCCTTGGCTCGAAGATCTGTGATTTGTCCCATAAGCTCTTCATTGATTCGCTTTTCTTCCCACAGTTGTCTGGCTAGTTCCTCATTTTTCTCTTCAGCACTTTGAAGGGACACATTGGAATCAGCATCGTCAGTGACACCCTTCAGATCACCCTCTGACCGATGGATGGGCTGATTGTCATTTTCTGCTTCCCTCTTTTGCTTGACTTCCCAGTTGACGTGACCCAAGAGATCTCCAAGGAGACAAGGCCAGGGGATGGCCTTCAGAAGGTTTTCACCCAGTGGTATTAACTGGCTGACTTTCTCTTTCAGAGCCCGCTGCATTCCTGCGTTCGACTGCTCTAGCCTTTCTTTCTCCTGCTCCGTTTCCTGGAGTCTCTGCTTCCATCTCGCGATTTCTTGGGCGAGCAGTTCTGGACTCTCTAGAACGTCAGTGTTTCCATTCAAATCGTCCATTATTTTCTTCCAAAGTTGTTTTCCATTCTTCTCTGACGTTCTTAAGATGGGTCTATCACCAGTCACTTGGGAAAGTTTAGGAGGCTGGGTCTTCTGGCCATTTTCAGAAAGTCAATGGTGTTCTGAAGTGACAGCCTACAGCGGTTAGTACTTACTGCTGAGAAGCATAAGGTTTGTAATGTGGGAAGACTGGCCTCCACCCCGGGCAGCCCTAGGGCATCATCAGCTTGTGTCATTGGTCCCATATTCCCACTACCTTTTCCACAGACTTTAGCGTGGGCCAAACACCTTTTGCCTAGCACCTTCACACTTCTCCAAATGTGTCGTTTCTTCGCTGTCAAAACCAGTATTACAATATATGCCAGCATGTCCCAGGGAAACTCATGGAGAACTGAAACATGTCTCCAGCTTTCAGAAATCACCAGCAGGGCACCCCACAGGGGCTCTAGGACCAACTGGAAAGTGGATCTGATGGCAGGCAGCAGGCCCTCCATGGCTGTGTAGGGCTCCACAGCTCTGCCTCCAAGGGCCAGTGTTCTATGGGTCTCAACTGAGGCTCAGAACCCTTGGGGGGGGGGTGCTCTGTCTCTAAGGTAAACATGTGCCTGGCAACAGAGCAGATCAGTTGGGGTGGGGAAGGGGGAGGCCAGCCGGCTTCTAGAAGACAGTTTCCCCCTAACTTTGCCCTCAAATAGAAAGTGATCTCACTTCACTGAGTTCCCCCCCCAACCTTTATTGAGATACAATTCACATATCATACAATTCATCCATTTTAAGTGTACAAGTCCACGAATTTTTAGCATATATAAAGAATTATATAACCATCACAATAAGCTTATTTTAGAACAGTTCCATTACTGTAAAAAAAAGACCTTGCCAAACCTGTCATTTCTATCCTCTTTGCCCCCTTAGGCTGTCAGTAGGAAATCTAAAAATTTCTGGGCTTGACAAGTACCCTTAGGGCAAACCTTTCTTCCAAGTTGATGTACCTATCCACGTAAGCAGTTTCTCTGTCATATTGGCTTAGCAATTCCTCCCTGTCTTGGTCAGCTCTCTCATGTTTTAAAGACTTAAAAAAAGATTACTTTTTCAGGTTCTTTCATGTGTTTGCAAGTGGAGCGTGTCTCTGAGTGCTCAGGTGCACAGAAAGTCTCCCCTGGGTGCCTTATTTGCCCCACAGCTTGGATTTGAGATTTAGGATTAGTCTCCCAGATGAATAAGCATCACTGAGCAGGGCTGGGTCCTGGAACAGGCCTGGCGGTTTGCCATGAGCTTGTGGTACTCAGTTCTGCTGCTTTTGTATATGAAGCCACCTTCACTGGAAATGCCTTCCAGTTTGCTGACGGTATCAGATTTTTATGGCCTACGGAAGTCACGGAAATTTCTCCTCTGACTGGTATAATTGCTGAAGACGCTGGCTGGCCATTCCCCAGAGAAAGAGGTCTGATGATTGAGGTGTCCTGTTTTAGAAATGGAATGTTGGGTTTGCATCTTCTGATAGGCTGACTCTTCCAAACTTGGGAATATTTACTCTATTTCCCAAAATAAACACCATCCATACCGGTTCCCCAAAAAACTAAAATAGAGAAGCATAGGTTCAAAGATCTTTCTGTTCAAAAGACCTCTTAAGACGTACACACAAGACACTATAGAATTGAACTCATAGAGGTCCTCTTCTTATCTTATTGCCCTGGATAAGACAGTCATAACATCTAGACTTAGTGTCTTCATTGGTTAGTTTTATATATACGGTTCTTCTTGAAGGTGAGCAAGTGGGGTTTGTCTGTCTTTCTCACTGCTGGTCCCCCACAGAGCCTAGCACAGAGCCTGTACAACTTTACTAAGGTTCACGATTCAAAAAGGAACCATGTGAATAATGAATCCAAGAATTCAGACCACAGATTTGGAACAAAGCGTATGAGTTTCAGAGAAGTAGACATTTTAGAAGAAAACTGTCCTTTTAACCCTAGATGCATTGTGAAACCATGTTTCTTTCCAAGGTCTTAGAGAAAAAGAAAGCCCTGAGTGTATTCCACTGCAAATGAGCAGGAAACAGCGTGAGTACTTAATGTGCTCAAAGTGACCACCTCTGTTTGAGAGCTAGCCAGGGATTCTTGAGAGCAGCCGATTTTCCTCATGAAAACTATGGGATTGGGGCACCTGGGTGGCTCAGATGGTTAAGCGTCTGTCTTCGGCTCGGGTCGTGATCCCAGAGTACTGGAATCGAGCCCCGCATCGGGCTCCCTGCTCGGCGGAGAGCCTGCTTCTCCCTCTCCCTCTGCCTGCTTCTTCCCCTGCTTGTACACTCTCTCTCTCTGTCAAAAATAAATAAAATCTTTAAAAAAAAAAAAGAAAGAAAACTATGGGATTATGGGCAAAATAACAAAATGGGGGTCATCAGAATCCTGAGAACGACCGGATGGTAGGACAGATCTGCGTTCACATCTCTGCTCTGTCCCTGTGGACTCATCCTATTTTTTCCAGCCTTTCTTTCCGCCTCTGTGGGATGGATGTCTTAGATTTATTGTAAGATGATGGGGCACTTCAGCACCATGCCTGGCATATGGGACAAGTTCCATGTATGTTGGATTTTGTTCATTTCTGTTCCAGGATTTGAAAAAATGGCCATGAGAATACTTCTCTGGTTTTTTTAAGGATTGAAAAAAAAAAAAAACCACATAAAATAGGTAAGCTATTTTACCATAAGTTGATGTTGATCGTAAGACAAAACTAGATTGGAAAAAAAAAATCTTCAACTAAAAGGGGCTTGTTGTTTGTCTGCAAGCACAGCCATATGCAAGAAATAGGGGCCAGAATCAAATTAGAAGAAAAAGGTGGGAGAGATTCATTCACACACAGTCTCTATAACTTATTTAAAGTAAACCTCTAAGACAGTGCTTCTCAAACTTGACTTTGTATCATGGGAGGCCTTGTTAAAACACAGATTGTTGTCAACTCCCTCCATCCCCCTAGCCCTGCCATTTCTGACTCTACAGTATAGGGTGGGTCCTAGGAATTTTCATTTCAAATAAGAGGATAGTAATATTCTAATGCTGGTCCTGGGACCACACTTTGAGAACCATTGCCATGGAGGTGATTCTCCACCTTGGTTGTACCTTGAGATCACCTGGGGAGCTTTACAAAATACCGATGCCTGGGCTCAACCCAAACATCAGTTGAGAAGTTCTGATTTCACTGGTTCTGGGTGGAGTCTGGATGTCAGGAGTTTTAAAAGCTTTTAATGTGCAAAAGTTAAAAATAATTTCCCTGTCCGTTCTGGTATATTTTAGAAAAGAATCACTCAATTATTCATTCATTCAATAAATATCAGTCGAGTATCTACTATAACCTTGGCTCCGTGCGAGGTGCTAGGGATATGGATATAAATCGGACGGACAGAGGAAGACTGCCACATTGATAACTCATGAGGTGACTGGCATACCAATGAACATATTTACAGAGAGCTGTTAAGAGCTGTAAGTGGGGGCACCTGGGTGGCTCAGTTGGTTAAGCAACTGCCTGCGGCTCCCATCATGATCCCGGGGTCTTGGGATCAAGCCCCATGTTGGGGCTTCTCCCTCTGCCTGTGTTCTTTCTCTCTCTGTCAAATAAATAAATAAAAACTTAAAAAAAAAAAAAGCTATAGGTGGAGGGCAATGAGGTTTAAGTGAGCAAAGACTTCATTAAGGAACTCTGAACTTAGTTTTGAAGAATGAGCCTTTTTTATGGGCAGTGACTGAGGGGAAGAAGATTTTGGCGAGAGGTCTGGGACTGGGAGTGGACACAGGATGTGTTCACAGGTTCTCAGGGAGCTGGAGCCTGGTTAGGTGGTATGCAAGGAGGTGGGAGAAGTTGTCTAGACTCAGGGGAAGTGTTTCAAGATTCTGGGAGGAGAGTGATACAACTGGGTTTGATCACTAGCTACATCGAGAGATAGAAGACCTACCTGAGAAATGTTCTTTAGATAGAATAATCTCTATCATTTTTTAAAGATTTTATTTATTTATTTATTTATTCATTTATTTTAGATTGAGAGAGAGAGCACGTGGGGAGGAGGAGGGAGAGGGACGAGCTCAGATGCAGGGCTCGATCCCAGACTGAGATAATAATCTGAGCCGAAACCAAGAGTCGGATGCTTAACCCACCGAGCCACCCAGGCGCCCCTGGAATAATCTCTATCTTGAGGTTATATCTAGGATATGCTCCACACATATACAATCAAGACACCCAAACATCATAGAATAACAGGAAACTAAGACACCAGCTTCCTTCTCGTTAGCTAACTCCCACATTTCTGATGATTTTGCCGGGGGGGAAGGAAGGATGCATTCGTTTTCATTGCAAGCCTACCTCTTTTGGACTTTGGAAATATGGGTAGAAAAAGAGTTAATGCGGAGAAAGAAGAGACCAGACAGGAGAAAAAGGGAACGGAAAAGACTCCGAGGTTTGGAAGAGCACAGAAGGGTGAATAAAAATGGAAGCTGTGGAAGCATGTTTCTCACCTGCCCCCTTCTGCTCCTCCCCTGAAACGCCGCCCCAGGAGGCCAAAGGCCATATCCGGTGTCCTGCACTGCCACCTGCTGGTAAAGTCCTGAATCACCGCCGGAATTTTATGCTGAGCTTTGGAGAAAGCAAGATGTCACCAGAATACGCCTGGGCTGCCATCAGGCTGCCCTCAAGCTGGGCCAGCAAGTAACTGTTCTGTTCCTTCCATTTCAGACTGGCTGACTTTTAAAGGATCATTCTTCATGAATATTAAAAGGTACTTTTTTCTTCTCTGTTTTTACATCTCTGAAGTCCAAGCATGTCTTGGATTTAATCGTCAGTTTAATCCACAGACTGTTTTCCCCACTGTGATACACAAAGGAGCATCTTACAATTGATATCATCTTATACTTGGAGAAATATGGCAATATTTATTTTGCGTACATCAGAGGTGCGGCCTGATGGACAAAGCATGACTTTTGGAACGTGAAAGATCTACTGTCACCTTGAATCTCTAATACCCCTTCTTTCTTATATTCTGGATCTCCATTATTTACTAGTTACTTGATTTTTGGCAAGTTAATTATCTGAGTCTCAATTTCTTCATGCTGTGTATCTTCATCCTATGTATCTTCTATGGTTTTGTCAGAGTTAAGTGATACTCTATATAAAGTCCTTGAATGGCTCCCACCTAGCCTATTAAAGCACTCAGTAATTAAGTCTTAAGCAGAAGCCACTATCTTTGCCCACTGTAATTCAAAACCTCCCATCACCAAACTGTGTTTTCCTTTGTGCCCTTAAAACTAGGCAGCTCAGCTTCTGCTTTATTTTGATGAACCTGGAAGTGCAGAGCCCAGCCTTCTAAGTAAACCTTTTCCAGTGCTTAAGGCAGTCGAACCTAAATGAAACCGAAAAATGACAAGGAAAACAGGTAATGCTATCTATCGCTGCCCGCTGGATTCCGTTTGTAGCTCTCCCTAGCAATCACAGGATAAAAGAAAGCCCCGTGTTGAAGGGCAGGGCGTAAGCAGCTGGGTCTTGAAGCCTCAGTTAGCTCTGCAGGGAGGCAGCTCTGAAGAGCACCCCGATGGGCATAGAGCTTATAAAGATGTCTTGGAGCAGGCTTTCATGTTTGCCAAGTGGCTGCCCCTTCAGCCCCCTAATATCCCTTCTTTCTTAAATGATATGAAATTGTACAGTCCAAGTTCTTAGCACAAGTCCCAAGGAGAGGAAAGCAGCAAGAAAAGGGGAAGAAATCAAAGCTTTTCATGGTGCCCGCCCTGTGCTCTCTCTTCTTGGTAAAACCATTGCATTTCTGGGGGTTGCGTTGGGAGGAGGAGCTGAAGGGGGAGAAATGGAGATTTTTTTTAAAGGTTGATTTGTTTGTTTTAGAGAGACAGAGAGACAGAGTGCAAGAGAGAACAAGCAGGGAGAGAGGCAGAGGGAGAGAACCTCAAGTAGACTCCCTGCTGAGCTCAGAGCCTGACATGGGGCTTGATTCCAGGGTCATGAGCTGAAACCAAGAGCCAAACACTTAACTGACTGAACCACCCAGGAACCCCTAGATGGGAATCTTGAAATACTCCTCCTGCCTGGGTCCCCCTCCCGCTGTCCCTCTGTCCCTATTCCTAGCCATTGTTCAATTTTATCTTCACAGCTCTCCTACATAGCTTGTAAGCTCAGTTGATACCTTGGGGTCCCTGATGGATTAAGAATCTTGCAGGTATGTGATAAAGTTTGAATCCAGGTTGATGTGACATCCACTTGTGGGTTTTGTTTTGTTTTTTCCTGGAGAGCGCCCCGCCTCACCACATTCCCTACCCCAAGTAGAAACCACATCTGCATCCATAGTCACCTTCCCAGTAGGCATTTTTGCAGAGAGAGTGTTTATATTACTCATATATTAAGTCTGTTAACATCTGCTCATTTGTTTATGCCCCAGAACAGCTTATAGAGAGAAAACCATTGGGCCCATTTAAAAATGAGAAACTAGACCCCAAAGAAGGGAAGTCACTGGTCCCAGGTTAGAGACAGACTCTACACAGGGAAGCTCACATCCAAGCCCAGATTTGACAATGACAAGCCGCATGTGTTGCCAATAAGGCACAAAATCCTAATTTTTATACTTAAAAAAGATGAAAACGTATATTTTCTAGGAATAGCCTATTTAGGTGACCAAAATGGCCCATGTTTCGAGTCTTCCTTAAGTTCCATAATAAACAAGGATGGTTTGGTGAGTGGGGACAGATGGTGACAATTATGTATTGAACGTTAGAATCTCTTTTCACCTACTTTCATGTATTTTTGTTAGCGATTTAATTACATCTCTCCAAAAGTTTCCTTCACCTGTATAAAAAGTTATAAAAACTTTAATTAAGCACTCGGTGAGCTTTCGAGGGGACATCTGATAGCTTTCTGTGGTCTTGTGTAACTCTATTGTCCCACCTGCTATGATAATGAAATCGTAGGAACAGCAGGAAATGTATGCAATATACTACCCTGGCCAGGCTGCCATGTCATCAGAAGAGGGAAGGGAGGCAGGTCAGGGCAGTGTGGCTGGAGGTGTTTATGACGGGGGCAAGTCACATGCTCACACTGCCGAAAATGCGGACATGTGCAGAGTGAGATTGCATAGATGACCTCCTACTACCACGTGCTTCAGGGGAGAGGCCCACAGTGCCATGGAGGGGCTGGAAGGAGACTTAGCGGTCAGAGACCTGACATGGAACTCCAGGGCTGCCTCTCACCGGGATCAGGACGTTGGATATGCCGCCTTCTGTGCCTCTTTCCGCTCGTGGGTGAAACCAGGCTCATGGTTCCAACCTTGCAGGTCGGTCCTGAGGGTGAAGTGAGTTAATACTGGAGCAAGCTAGAGCAGATATTCTTCAGCACAATCCCAAGTGTCATCCCTACTATGCAGAAGAAGAAATAGAGGCCCAGAGAGAAGGAGAGGTCCCTGCAGGAGGCCACACAACCTCTGAGGATTGGAGCCAAAATTAGAACCTGGATGTGGATGACCTAATGTTCATATGCTTTCCCCTGTTCCATTCCTGTTTGACATACCCCAGCAATCATTTGATGTTCTTTCCTCTCCTGGAACATTCTTTTTTTTTTTCTAAGGTTGCATTCATTCATTCATTCAGTCGTTTAAAGAGCATGCATGCCAGCGAGCAGGAGGGGGAGAGGCAGAGGGAGAGAGAGAATCCCAAGCAAACTCCACACTGAGCATGGAGCCCGAGGCTGGGCTCGATCTCACGACCCTGAGATCCTGATATGAGCTGAAATCAAGAGTCGGATGCTTAAACGACTGAGCCATCCAGGTCCCTCTTTCCTGGAACATTCTGACTCACAACGAGGTTTTCTGAGCAGACTTCTCCCTTGGGATGTGGCAAGTGGCCTTTAATGGTCACATCCCCAGGTATAATGTCCATTGCAAGTGAGTATGTTGGCTTTTGAGTTTACATTTTCAGCCTCTCTTGAGAACGGCCAAGTGTGAAAGACATCTCCAGCCTCTGCGTCTCCAGTAAGGCTTATAGTCTCCTATGCTTGAACCAAAACACGGAAGGCTCTTCTGAGGGGACCCACACCCTGTATGTTTCAGATGTCAGAAATGACAACAGCACTTCGTGCATCCACAGTTATCCCACCGGCATTTAACAAACAGAAATGAGTTAGAGGCAAGGGCAGGAGATGACTGTTTCTTTTTGTTTGAGAAATATCCTTTTGTTTGCATTACAATAGGTGAATCTTCAGGACATGTGGGTGCTCAGTCGGTTAAGCGTCTGCCTTCAGCTCAGGACATGATCCCAGGGTCCTGGGATCGAGCCCCGCATCGGGCTCCTTGCTCAGCGGGGAGCCTCCTTCTCCCTCTCCCTCTGCCTGCCGCTCCCCCTGCTTGTGCTCTATCTCCCTCTTTCTCTCTCTGTCAAATAAATAAATAAAATCCTTTAAAAAAAGAATAGATGAATCTTCTTAAATCTGAGCTAAAATTAAGGCAAGCTATGCAAATTCTTTGTTGAAGATAGCAGGGTAATATACATAAATAATGTAAATATATTTAGGTAATGATTTCTGTTGTCCAGCATCATGTCATTTATTGATCCAATGATGGGTACACATGTATTTTATATATGTTTGTATAGTATCATAATGTTTTATATACAGTTAACCCTTAAACAACACAGGTTTGAATTGTGAGGGTCCACTTCCATGTGGATCTTTTTCGATAACTATAGGACTGTAAATATACTACAAATATATTTTCCCTTCCTTATAAGTTTGAAATAACATTCTCTTTAGCTAATTTCATTGTAAGAATACAGTATATAATATCTGCAATATTATATATTGCATATATACAATATGCTTGAATCGACTGTTTATACTATTGGTAAGTCTTCTGATCAACAGTAGGGTATTTGCAGTTAAGTTTCTGGGGAGTCAAACGTTATTCACGGATTTTCTTTAAAATGTATTTATTTATTTGAAAGAGAGAGAGAGACCTAGTGTGGGGTGGGGGAGGGGCAGAGGGAGATGGAAAAATCCCAAGCAGACTCTGTGCTGACCGTGGATCCCATCGTGGGGCTCAATCCCAGGACCATGAGCTCATGATCTGAGCCAAACCAAGAGTCCATTGCTCGACCAACTCTACCCTTCCCCCCAAGGCGCCCCTGTACGGGGATTTTTGTGCAGGTGTCAGCACCCCTAAATCCTGTGTTATTCAAGGGCCAACTGTATATGTACACACGTACGTACAGAAGTCTGTGGACACACATACACACACGCGCCCAGGGCAAAAGGCCACAGTTAGGCACAGCTGAGGCTTTTTACCGGACTTACAGCAGAAAATCAGACCCAAACCAAATTGCTCTGAGCCTTCTTTTTTCACGGACTCTGTAAGATCCTGGAAAGGAGCCTCAGAGATTTCTGTAGTAAAGATGAGCAGAGTGGCAGATCTTTGGAATAAGATGTGCTGAGATCTGGGGCCGCTTGCGCAGCATGGGTGGGGGACCGGAGGGGCTGTGCTCCTGGATATGGAGATGCCTGATGCTCCCAGATACGGAGATGCCCGGTGCTCCCAGATACGGAGATGCCCGGTGCTCCCAGATATGGAGATGCCCAGTGCTCCCTGATACGGAGATGCCCGGTGCTCCCTGATATGGAGATGCCCGATGATCCCGGATACGGAGATGCCTGATGCTCCCAGATACGGAGATGCCCGGTGCTCCCAGATGTGGAGATGCCCGGTGCTTCCTGATATGGAGATGCCTGGTGCTACCAGATATGGAGATGCCTGGTGCTCCCAGATATGGAGATGCTCAATGCTCCCAGATACAGAGATGCCCGGTGGTCCCCGATATGGAGATGCCTGGCACTCCCACATATGGAGATGCTCGATGCTCCCAGATACGGAGATGCTTAGTGCTCCCAGATACGGAGATGCCCGGTGCTCCCCGATATGGAGATGCCCAGTACTCCCCGATATGGAGATGCCCGGTGCTCCCAGATATGGAGATGATCAATGCTTCCAGATACGGAGATGCCCGGTGCTCCCTGATATGGAGATGCAAGGGGCTCCCCGATATGGAGCTGCCCGGCCGTGCTGAGTGGGGCAGTAGCTCTGTGCTTCCAAGGCTGGGACTTCCAGGAGCAGAGGCATAGCTCACTCCGGGAGCCCTAGCGGGAGGTGGACACCGCTCCGCTTCTACTCTCCTAGCCCCAGGGGGAGACTGCGTCATCCCCTCTTTGACAAATGGGGACTCCAAAAGTGGTACCTGAGTCACAGAACGTTGGCATAGAAACATAACAAAGCACTCGAGGAGCACTATGGCCAGAGGGAGGAAGACTAGGGAAAACGTCAAGAACGCAAGTAGACAATGAATTTCAGATAAAGACTTAAATTAAAGATAGATTCAGGACTTAAATGATCTACTCAGCAAATTTACTGGAAAGCTACCAGAACTTCATCTCTAGCCCCTGACTTGAACTAAAGCCTCTCACTGGCATGGGTCGCTTCTGATGCCCCAGGAAGTGCCGAGCCCCGTGTCCGTGGGCTCAAAGTTCTCAAAAATTTGCAAAACAAAGTTAATTTATTTAATTTATTTATTTTTAAGATTTCACTTACTTATCTGACAGAGACAGAGAAAGAGTAGCAGGAAGAAGGAGAGGGAGAAGCAGACTCCCCACTGAGCAGAGAGCCGGAGGTGGGGCTCGATCCCAGGACCCTGGGATCATGACTTGAGCGAAGGCAGATGACCAAAGGACTGAGCCACCCAGGTGCCCCAAAACAAAATTATTTTAAGCACCAACAGCTAAGACCGCTGTCTCTTCTCCCCTAGAACAATAGGCTTTCCTTGTGGGCCCAGGACTGAGAGATCCCGGGACATGGGACTTTCAGTGCTAAAATCGGCCAAGTCCCGGGCAAACTGGGATGAGTCAGTTATCCCACTTTCCATTCTTCCCTTCCTACATCTCTGTCATCAGATGGCACTGGAAAAAATACAGAGTCTATGAGATCTGGCAGAGGGGAGATTGAATAAGGGATGCATTTAGTTTTGGCCTGGTGGGGTAGATGCCTGTGGTTGGCGATCATTCTGCGTTAAGTTATGGATAAGTGTTGCAGTGTAGGATCAGCGTCCAGGGTGCTAGCACTGACCCACTCAGCATTCTCTGACCTATCACAGCGCCCCACTCAGCATTCTCTCACCAAGACACAGAACCTCAGCTCACGCCACATTATGACCATGTCCTACTGCGCCCGGCACCTGGAGAACAGGTGTAGTGGGGGAGAACAAGGTTTGGAGAGTACAGGGCCAGAAATCAATGTGTGGAAAGCCTTCCAATGATCGAATATATACAATTGATGATAGAAGATGGAATTCTCGGTGGTATTTAGTCAAAATGGAAGTTCTCCCCTCTCAAGAATCAACTCGAGAATGCAGTGTTATACCAATACAAAGGCATCATGGATTTTTTCTTTTTGGGAATTGAGTGAAGTGTTGTTTTTCAGATTTCCTATTTGAAAGGTTTTAAAATGAATGTGTTGGTGTCTGAATTCGTATGTGTGATACATCCCAATTATCAAGAACAAAACAATTTTTGATCAACTCTACTAAAGGAAAGGATAACTTTTCTTGTTATTTTCTCTATGGAAAATATACAATTGCAATTATGTAGTGAGGTGATCAAAGAATATGAAGCCAAAAAATGTAGGAAAATAAAAACACTACTACAGACATGTATTAAGCGGTCATTTCATAAAAAATATTATGCCATCTTTCTGGATTAGGGGGATAGTTGAGATATTTGTCAACATATTAAATTTTTTTTCTGTTGTGATTTCTTTTCACACTTTGGACAAATACTCACTTTTGTACCAAATTTTGTGTTTATGTTTGCATTTTTCATAAAAGGTCTTTTAATAAATAAAATTACATGAATTTATTCCTCAGCCCTGGATCTTTCTCTGAAAGAAATGTATAAAAATCCTACAAGAACAGATAGGAGTCTATATGCATTTAAAGTAGTGGGGTCCTTAGGCAATGTGGAATCCTATAAAGCATTAAAAAAAAGATAAGCAAATTTCACTGTATAAATAGCATGGTAAAAGATGACTTCAGTAAAGTCAATAGAAAATTATAAATTTTGAAAAATATGTTTGCAACCGGGATAGCACAGAGTGTTAATATCGAAACTGTATAAGGAGATCTTAAAACCAATAAGAAGAGAATGCACAAACCATTTGAGAAAAAATAACATAAGATGTGAAGAGGCAGCATTTCTTTTAAGCACATGTATTAGGCCAGAAAGCACATTGTAGCAGTTAATTTAGCTTTAATATTACACAGACCCAGAAGTCTGATAACAATTAAGTCAGAGAATGGGAGCATAATAACCAGAAGAACCCA
Source organism: Halichoerus grypus (assembly GCF_964656455.1). Lineage (NCBI taxonomy): Eukaryota > Metazoa > Chordata > Mammalia > Carnivora > Phocidae > Halichoerus > Halichoerus grypus. The sequence continues at coordinate 19,436,925 of NC_135719.1, read as the reverse complement.
TTCACATGGGAACATGAAACACATCTAAATAACTCATGGGCCAAAGAATCCATCATGGAAATTAAGCAATTCTTGAGAATTGGACAATAGTAAGAATACCTCATATCAAAATTTGTGGGCGGGGCGGGGGGGCTCCTGGGTGGTTCAGTTGGTTAACCCTCTGACTCTTGGTTTTGGCTCGGGTCATGATCTCAGGATCCTGGGAAAAGTTGTGGGAATGTCCCTAAAGCTAGAGCCTTAAATCTTTATGTTGGGAAAGAAGGTTAAATGAGCTAAGTGTCCACCTCCAAGAAAATTCTTAATAAGGATACGGTACCCGAAGGGGTCAGAAGGAAGAAAAAATACATAAGCACAAGTTAATAAAATAGAACACAAAGAAAATCACTCAAAAAAAAAAAAAAGGAAAATGCTTCCTTTGCTTTAATTAATAAAATGGAAAATTCTGATGTGGTTGAGCAAGAAAAGAAAGAAAAGGCTTTAATAAATATTAGGAACTAAAAGGGTCACGATTGGAGATACAGTGTAGATAATGGTAAGAGAAAATCATGAATGAATTTACACCAACTAATTAAAAACTGAGATATATGGATCATTTTCTAGAAATTATTTAGTTCTGATTATATTTATCTAATTTTCTAATTGCACAAGTAACTTAACAAAAATTGTATTTCTTGAAGAACCAGAAACCAGAATTGATGTTTAACCATTACAATATTTTTTAAAATCAGTAAATGACAGTCTATTTCCTGAATTGACTCTGGGTCAGATGTTTTAGGAGCTAATTTTTGCAAAAATGAAGAAATACATTATCTGTATTTATACATAATATTTCAGAAAGTAGAAGAAATGAAGTGAGCCTCCTTAACTCCCTTTCTGAAGTTAATAATGACTTTGACACCAGACTGAAAAAGAACAGCACAAAATGTATTATGCAATCTCTCTCATGAAAGTAAACTCAAAAATCCTGAATAAATACTAGCAAACAGAAGTTACCACTTGATTATTTTTAAAACCATTATGATCAAGGTTGATTTATCATGAGACTTCCTGGATGATTTAAGACGAGAAAAAACTGTAAATGCAATTCATCACACAAACTAATTTAAAGGATAAGAATTTTCTAAAGTACCCAAATGGACATAAAACAAGAATTTATTAAAATCCAGTATCCATCTAAGATTTGCATATACACATATGCACACACAAAGCATAGAAAGCTAAACCTGAACTTATAAATATTATCTCATTCAACACTACAAACTACTTTATGTTTAATAGTGAAATGTAGAGCCATTATTTTGCAAGTCAGGAACAATCAAAGATGAGTCCAGTGCAGTAGGAAAAGGTAGAAACAGCTCTAAAAAAGGATGAGCTAGCTTCTATGGAGGGAAAACAGATTTTATTGAATGATGCAGAGTAAAGAAATTAAGCAAGCTCTTGGATTGGAAGACATGCTTTCATAAAGATGCCAATTATTTTCAAATTAGTATATAAATTTCATGCAATTCTAATCAAAATCCAATCGGTTTTAGGTAGAACTCAAAATGCTCATTCTACAATCTATATGGGAAACATAAGGCAAAAAAAACCCCTGAAAACAAACAAACAAAAAAACCCCACATAATTCTGAATTAGAACAAGGTAAAGAGACTCACCCTACCAGATATTCATATTTATTATAAACTAATACCAATTAAGAGAGTGTGTATCAGTGCATGGTAGAAAAAAAGCAAGTTCAGGAAAGATAATGTACCTGACACTATTTATGTCAAGCGGCAAACATACAAAAATAATATGATTTATGCACATGGAAGAAAATGTGCAAAGAAAACATAAAAATATTAATAAAAGTGTAAGTTATCAGAGGCACCTGGGTGGCTCAGTCAGTTAAGCTTCTGCCTTCAGTTCAAATAATGATCTCAGGATCCTCGGATCAATGGAGCCCTGTGTTGGGCTCCCTGCTCAGCGGCGAGTCTGCTTCTCTCTCTCCCTCTGCCTCTCCCCCCGCTTGTGTGTGCTCGCACTCTCTCTCTCTCTCAAATGGATAAATAAAATCTTTTTAAAAAAAGAAGGTGTCAATTTTCAAATTTCAGATTTGTAGTTCCTTTAAATGGGAAGAGAGAGGTACAAACCCACAGAGGCTATAGCTACAATTGTAATGTTTTATTTAAAAAAAAAATTTCTAAAGCAGAGATTCCCAATTTTCTTGGTTCATAGCACCTTTATTATCTCCATTCTTTTATGATGCTACCCAAGCTGAAAGAAACATCTAAAGGTTCCCTTTATTAAGTATTTAGAGTCCAAAAATTTTGATAGTAGTGGTTGTGAGGTGTCCAATGTCCCCATGTGTCCCTTGAAAACTAAAAACATACGATGGCATTGCTACGAGTTCCCTGTGGCACACAGTTTGGGAACCACAGATTTTTAAAACAGATCTTGAAAATAATCTAAATTCAACCAAGCTAGTTGATAGATCCATGAAAGTTTGTTGTATTTTCTCTCTACTTTGATGAATTGGGCTGAGTGCTTTGCACAAGTCATTCCATTTTGTCCTCACAAAGGATCCTGTGTTCTCTTCCTGTGTGAGAAGAAACAGAGGTTTAATAAGTTGGAGAGAATTCGCTGTCACACACTTGTAAGTGCTGAGGCCTAGACTGAAGCCAGTCCTCTCTGATTGAAGGCCACCGGGTCATGCGTTAATGGGACAGACCACTACTGAACATGTGTTTCAGGTACTAAACCCTGTCAGCCAAGGGAGAGTGGACATAGCCATTGTCCTTGCACATGTGGTGGGAGACGAACAGGGAAGGAGTGTAAGCACCGGGGAAAACGTGTGCTCAACCCAGTAGTGAGCAGTCAGAATTCAGGAGGGGCTTGGGGTTGAGTTTGTGCTGAGGCTTGCAAGATAAATACACATTTGTTTATGGGGATCCACCAAAGTACAAAGACAGAGAGATAAGGAACCCTGTGGTCCTTTTAAAAAGCAATGGGTTATGCCCCAATGGCCAGGGCAAATATAAAATTATTTGTAAGGACTGCACCGTGCTCTTACCCCCCTCCCTTGGCCCCCAAATTGTTAGTGACTTTGACTACTCAGAGTCCAATTCCATTTTATTTCTATCACATCTTCCCATTCCTCCCAAACCAACAATAAAAGCTTTACACTAAAGATACATCTTTTACATGTCGAGTGTCAGCTTACTCATTTCTGTATTTCCTAAGACCTCAGCCTATGTCCTGAATATGTTCTAAAGGAAATAGCAATTTTGAATATTTTTTGAAATCTGGATTGTTTGGGCTCACAAGTATTAAGCTGAAGGAAAAAGGAAAGGCTCAGTGGGTTTTCATATATGCTCTAGCTGTCCTATGAATCCCCTGGGTCTTAGGAATTTACAGAAAGGTACAAGAGTCCCTGCCATCTTGATGTAAACTTCTAATGTTCCAATTGCAAAAGCAAGTGAATGTTCTCAGCAGTCCTGGCTTCAGAGGTCCCTGGGAAATAGAATTCCATTTACACAGCAAGGCTCTGGGTCAAAAATCTGCCTGGGTTAAGTGGTGACTTCCTCTCCTTTGAAATTCATTTGAGTTCTGTTTCCTGCCTGTGTAGTCCTCCCCTTCTTGTGATGACAAACCTTGGCTTACCTTTAGTCTGGGTTTTCTAGGTCTCAACACCAAACTTTAAACTGCTTGTTTTGGGGTGCCTGGGTGACTCAGTCGTTAAGCATCTGCCTTCTGCTCAGGTCATGATCCCAGGGTCCTGGGATCGAGCCCCGCATCGGGCTCCCTGCTCGGCGGGAAGCCTGCTTCTCCCTCTCCCTCTCCCCATCCTTGTGCTCCCTCCCTCGCTGTGTCTCTCTCTGTCAAATAAATAAATAAAATCTTTAAAAAATGATAGAGATTATTCTATCTAAAGAACATTTCTCAGGTAGGTCTTCTATCTCTCGATGTAGCTAGTGATCAAACCCAGTTGTATCACTCTCCTCCCAGAATCTTGAAACACTTCCCCTGATTCTAGACAACTTCTCCCACCTCCTTGCATACCACCTAACCAGGCTCCAGCTCCCTGAGAACACCTGTGAACACATCCTGTGTCCACTCCCAGTCCCAGACCTCTCGCCAAAATCTTCTTCCCCTCAGTCTCTGCCCATAAAAAAGGCTCATTCTTCAAAACTAAGTTCAGAGTTCCTTAATGAAGTCTTTGCCCACTTAAACCTCATTGCCCTCCACCTATAGCTTTTTTTTTTTTTTAAGATTTTATTTATTTATTTGACAGAGAGAGAAAGAACACAGGCAGAGGGAGAAGCCCCAACATGGGGCTTGATCCCAAGGCCCCGGGATCATGATGGGAGCCGCAGGCAGTTGCTTAACCAACTGAGCCACCCAGGTGCCCCCACTTACAGCTCTTAATAGCTCTCTGTAAATATGTTCATTGGTATGCCAGTCACCTCATGAGTTATCAATGTGGCAGTCTTCCTCTGTCCGTCCGATTTCTATCCATATCCCTAGCACCTCGAACAGAGCCCAGGTTATAGTACATACTCGACTGATATTTATTGAATGAATGAATAATTGAATGATTCTTTTCTAAAATATACCAGAACGGACAGGGAAATTATTTTTAACTTTTGCACATTAAAAGCTTTTAAAACTCCTGACATCCAGACTCCACCCAGAACCAGTGAAATCAGAACTTCTCAACTGATGTTTGGGTTGAGCCCAGGCATCGGTATTTTGTAAAGCTCCCCAGGTGATCTCAAGGTACAACCAAGGTTGAGAATCACCTCCATGGCAATGGTTCTCAAAGTGTGGTCCCAGGACCAGCATTAGAATATTACTATCCTCTTATTGGAAATGAAAATTCCTAGGACCCACCCTATACTGTAGAATCAGAAATGGCAGGGCTGGGGGGATGGAGGGAGTTGACAACAATCTGTGTTTTAACAAGGCCTCCCATGATACAAAGTCAAGTTTGAGAAGCACTGTCTTAGTGGTTTACTTTAAATAAGTTATAGAGACTGTGTGTGAATGAATCCCTCCCACCTTTTTCTTCTAATTTGATTCTGGCCCCTATTTCTTGCATATGGCTGTGCTTGCAGACAAACAACAAGCCCCTTTTAGTTGAAGATTTTTTTTTTCCAATCTAGTTTTGTCTTACGATCAACATCAACTTATGGTAAAATAGCTTACCTATTTTATGTGGTTTTTTTTTTTTTTTTCAATCCTTAAAAAAACCAGAGAAGTATTCTCATGGCTATTTTTTCAAATCCTGGAACAGAAATGAACAAAACCCAACATACATGGAACTTGTCCCATATGCCAGGCATGGTGCTGAAGTGCCCCATCATCTTACAATAAATCTAAGACATCCCTCCCACAGAGGAGGAAAGAAAGGCTGGAAAAAATAGGATGAATCCATAGGACACAGCAGAGATGTGAACGCAGATCTGTCCTACCATCCGGTCGTTCTCAGGATTCTGATGACCCCCATTTTGTTATTTTGCCCATAATCCCATAGTTTTCTTTCTTTTTTTTTTTAAAGATTTTATTTATTTTTGACAGAGAGAGAGAGTGTACAAGCAGGGGAAGAAGCAGGCAGAGGGAGAAGGAGAAGCAGGCTCTCCGCCGAGCAGGAAGCCCGATGCGGGGCTCGATCCCAGGACTCTGGGATCACGACCCGAGCCGAAGACAGACGCTTAACCATCTGAGCCACCCAGGTGCCCCAATCCCATAGTTTTCATGAGGAAAATCGGCTGCTCTCAAGAATCCCTGGCTAGCTCTCGAACAGAGGTGGTCACTTTGAGCACATTAAGTACTCACGCTGTTTCCTGCTCATTTGCAGTGGAATACACTCAGGGCTTTCTTTTTCTCTAAGACCTTGGAAAGAAACATGGTTTCACAATGCATCTAGGGTTAAAAGCACAGTTTTCTTCTAAAATGTCTACTTCTCTGAAACTCATACGCTTTGTTCCAAATCTGTGGTCTGAATTCTTGGATTCATTATTCACATGGTTCCTTTTTGAATCGTGAACCTTAGTACAGTTGTACGGGCTCTGTGCTAGGCTCTGTGGGGGACCAGCAGTGAAAAAGACAGACAAACCCCACTTGCTTACCTTCAAGAAGAACCGTATATATAAAACTAACCAATGAAGACACTAAGTCTAGATGTTATGACTGTCTTATCCAGGGCAATAAGATAAGAAGAGGACCTCTATGAGTTCAATTCTATAGTGTCTTGTGTGTACGTCTTAAGAGGTCTTTTGAACAGAAAGATCTTTGAACCTATGCTTCTCTATTTTAGTTTTTTGGGGAACCGGTATGGATGGTGTTTATTTTGGGAAATAGAGTAAATATTCCCAAGTTTGGAAGAGTCAGCCTATCAGAAGATGCAAACCCAACATTCCATTTCTAAAACAGGACACCTCAATCATCAGACCTCTTTCTCTGGGGAATGGCCAGCCAGCGTCTTCAGCAATTACACCAGTCAGAGGAGAAATTTCCGTGACTTCCGTGGGCCATAAAAATCTGATACCGTCAGCAAACTGGAAGGCATTTCCAGTGAAGGTGGCTTCATATACAAAAGTAGCAGAACTGAGTACCACAAGCTCATGGCAAACCGCCAGGCCTGTTCCAGGACCCAGCCCTGCTCAGTGATGCTTATTCATCTGGGAGACTAATCCTAAATCTCAAATCCAAGCTGTGGGGCAAATAAGGCACCCAGGGGAGACTTTCTGTGCACCTGAGCACTCAGAGACACGCTCCACTTGCAAACACGTGAAAGAACCTGAAAAAGTAATCTTTTTTTAAGTCTTTAAAACATGAGAGAGCTGACCAAGACAGGGAGGAATTGCTAAGCCAATATGACAGAGAAACTGCTTACGTGGATAGGTACATCAACTTGGAAGAAAGGTTTGCCCTAAGGGTACTTGTCAAGCCCAGAAATTTTTAGATTTCCTACTGACAGCCTAAGGGGGCAAAGAGGATAGAAATGACAGGTTTGGCAAGGTCTTTTTTTTACAGTAATGGAACTGTTCTAAAATAAGCTTATTGTGATGGTTATATAATTCTTTATATATGCTAAAAATTCGTGGACTTGTACACTTAAAATGGATGAATTGTATGATATGTGAATTGTATCTCAATAAAGGTTGGGGGGGGAACTCAGTGAAGTGAGATCACTTTCTATTTGAGGGCAAAGTTAGGGGGAAACTGTCTTCTAGAAGCTGGCTGGCCTCCCCCTTCCCCACCCCAACTGATCTGCTCTGTTGCCAGGCACATGTTTACCTTAGAGACAGAGCACCCCCCCCCCCCAAGGGTTCTGAGCCTCAGTTGAGACCCATAGAACACTGGCCCTTGGAGGCAGAGCTGTGGAGCCCTACACAGCCATGGAGGGCCTGCTGCCTGCCATCAGATCCACTTTCCAGTTGGTCCTAGAGCCCCTGTGGGGTGCCCTGCTGGTGATTTCTGAAAGCTGGAGACATGTTTCAGTTCTCCATGAGTTTCCCTGGGACATGCTGGCATATATTGTAATACTGGTTTTGACAGCGAAGAAACGACACATTTGGAGAAGTGTGAAGGTGCTAGGCAAAAGGTGTTTGGCCCACGCTAAAGTCTGTGGAAAAGGTAGTGGGAATATGGGACCAATGACACAAGCTGATGATGCCCTAGGGCTGCCCGGGGTGAAGGCCAGTCTTCCCACATTACAAACCTTATGCTTCTCAGCAGTAAGTACTAACCACTGTAGGCTGGCACTTCAGAACACCATTGACTTTCTGAAAATGGCGCAGAAGACCCAGCCTCCTAAACTTTCCCAAGTGACTGGTGATAGACCCATCTTAAGAATGTCAGAGAAGAATGGAAAACAACTTTGGAAGAAAATAATGGACGATTTGAATGGAAACACTGACGTTCTAGAGAGTCCAGAACTGCTCGCCCAAGAAATTGCGAGATGGAAGCAGAGACTCCAGGAAACGGAGCAGGAGAAAGAAAGGCTAGAGCAGTCGAACGCAGGAATGCAGCGGGCTCTGAAAGAGAAAGTCAGCCAGTTAATACCACTGGGTGAAAACCTTCTGAAGGCCATCCCCTGGCCTTGTCTCCTTGGAGATCTCTTGGGTCACGTCAACTGGGAAGTCAAGCAAAAGAGGGAAGCAGAAAAGGACAATCAGCCCATCCATCGGTCAGAGGGTGATCTGAAGGGTGTCACTGACGATGCTGATTCCAATGTGTCCCTTCAAAGTGCTGAAGAGAAAAATGAGGAACTAGCCAGACAACTGTGGGAAGAAAAGCGAATCAATGATGAGCTTATGGGACAAATAACAGATCTTCGAGCCAAGGAAGCCTCTTTGCAGACGGAAAATTCACAGCTTCAAAGTGAGATTCAGCAGTTGAAACGGAAGCTTCAACTTCTGCCTCAATTATATCAAGAATACACCAGGGAACTTGAGAGAAAATCATTGGAGAAGGAAGCGCAGTGCTCAGACATTGAGAAGAGTCTTTCCTACACGTGTGGAAACATCGAGTCCGCAACTCAGATTCACAACTTCTACAAGAAGATGGCCGAAGACACCCGCAGAGAACTGGAGGAGAACACCTCGCACTGTCTAAAGGACATCCTCTTCTATGCGAATAAAGTCCAGGAGAGCTGGATGGCAGCTGTGCTCACCGAGCGAAAAGTCAAGGAGCTAAGGAAAGAAAATGATCACATCAGGCAAATGTTGGCCAAAGCGGAGTTCAACTTCCCGCCTTTCCCAAGTGGCCGTTTTGCTCCTGCTCCCCCACAGGCAGGCCACGGAGGCCCAGAAGTGTCAGGGGACCCCCTGGATCCTCAGCACCCCCAGGAAGGAGAAGAGCCATGCCGCGAGGGCTCACGCATCCAGGGACACCCGCAGGTTTGACTGAGCTCACTGCAACCCGGTCCTGAACGCCCACAACCACGGCATAACATCTGCATGTGTTTTCTGTCTTTGAAGTAGTTTTCACTTATCTCTTTTTGGTTTAGATACTGCTATTTAATTGATATTACAATTGCTTTTATTTAAGTAGATTTAGCATTATAGTTTTCAGATAGTATTTCTCCAGTAAAGTGTCATTTCCTATAATTCTTACAAATATATTGTTTTCACATCATCAGACCCTCTAGAATTAGATAATATTAAGTATTGTATTTTGATTTAAATTAAAGATCCACAATTACTTTAACAACTATTGAAATTTGGCATGGATACAAACATTTAAAATAACATTTTTCTATGGCATGAGCATTTTTGTAGGCCATTTTGAAACTCACGAGCATGTATTAGAAGTCTGTACAAGTAATTTAATATATATCTGAATAAATTTTGATTTAAAAAAATTGGAAAAAAAAATCCACTATTCCAACTTCATAATATTTTGATTAGACTAGCTTTAAATTCATAAATTAACTTATCGTAGTTTAAGGTTTACAATTTTTTTCTCCTCTTGTTAACTTTTTTAAACGTTTTTCTTTTGTTTAAGATATTGTTTGCTCTTTAGACGTTTCTAAATTTTATGCAGTGAAAATGAAGGTTTTCCCTTGATGGCAAGCAAACACACACACACACAGCCCACCATGCCGATTCCAAGGCACCCTGAGTCGGTATGTCAGGAACCGAGGATAATAGAACAGTAAAGAAAGCTGCAAAATTGTAAAAAAATTTTAAAGAAAGAAAGAAAGAAACCATGCTCACACAATTTGTATAATATACCTAACTCATATACACACAAAAGGAGAGTTGCCCAGAAAGTGAGGAAAAAGCAGGGGGAGACTCCCAGATGCTAACAACAGGGGAAGCTCTTCCCAGCTCTGGGACTGCCTGGAGCAAGAAGGGGGGTGCAAGTGGGGGGCTGTCCTCAAGGAAGACAAAGATTTGCTGCAGGTACACATGACAGCCACCAGAGGGCATGGGAGCGCAGGCCAGGGGAGTGCACAGCAATAACTTGGAGAAGGACCAGCACACTTGGGTCTATACAATCTAAAGTGTGTGTGTGTGTGTTACTGCATTAATTCATATCCGTTTATTTAGCACAGGCAGATCTCAGAGATCGTGCAGATTTAGTTCCAGGCCACCACAATAATGCAAATGCCACCATAAAGCAAATAATTCAATAATGAATATTTTTCTGGAAGTCATTTTTTTTCTGGTTTCCCAGTGCACACAAAAGTTATGTTTATTACACTACACTGTCATCTAGTAAGTGCACAATAGCATTATCTCTAAAAAAATAAAAATTAAACCATGTTGAATTAAAAAATATTTTCTTGCTAATAAATGCTAACCGTCGTCTGAGCTTTTAGCACGTTGTAATCTTTTAGCTGATGGAAGGGTCTTGCTTCAGTATTTGCTGACTGATCAGCGTGGTGGTTGATAGAAAGCTGTGGCAATTTCTTCAAAGAAGACAACTACGAAGGTTGCCGCCTCAGCTGACCCTTCTTGTCACAAAAGACTTCGCTGTATCGGGCAGCGCTGTGGAGGGATGTGAAGAAATTGGAGCGCTGTTGGGTGGGAATGTGAAACACCATAGCTGCTGTGGAAAACAGAGTGGAGGCTCCTCCAAAAATTAAAAAGAGAGATACCATATGATCCGGTAATCCCACTTCTGAATATGTATCGCCCAAAACTGAAATCAGGATCTGAAAGGGGTACCTGCACTTCTAGTTTCATAGAGCACTATTCTTAGTAGCCCACGAGAGAAAGCCATCCAAATGTCCACCAACGGATGGATGGATGGGCTCAGAGAATATGGTATGAATGAGTAAAGAAAACGTAACATTATTATTAAAAGAGAAGGAAATTCGGTCACACGCTACAATATGGATGAACCTTAAGGATAGTATCCTATGTAAAATAAGCCAGTCTTACACACACACACACACACACACACACACACACACACACACACCAGATATTGTCTGATACCTCTTATATGAGATCTCTAAAGTTGGTGAAAAATAAAATAAAAAATAAAGCAGTCCAACTCCTACAAACAGAAAGTGGACCCGTGGCTGCCACGGGCTGAGGAGTGAAAGGAATGGGTGGTTATTGCCTGGGTATAGAGTTTCAGATTTGCAAGATTAAAATTTCTAGCAATCTCCTGCTCAACTTTGTAAATTTAGATAATAATACAAAACTACCAAACTTAAAAAGAATTAAAAGGGTAGATTTCATGTCATGTGTTTTTTACCACAATTTGAAAAAAAAAAAAGAAAAGGAAATGTGAGATTTGGGATTTGAGTGGTGGGGAATTAGACTTGAGCTCTGTCTCCGACCAATGACTTCACCTCTCTACGTTTCGGTTGAAGGAGTTGATCTAAATAATTTTTAAAGGTTCTACCCAGTTCTAAAATCTAATTGCTTTATAATTATAAAGAGAATATCTTAGCCATTGACTCTAAGACAAAGTCCTCTATAGTACAAAATGTTCACCTCCTTATCTTCCAAAAAATCCCTCCACTACACCTTGTCAGTCGTATCAGACAATCAATTCACATTGGATGCTCAGTGATCAGCATCTCACTAAAGTAATTCATGCTGAAAACAACATGATGATAACTTGAAAAAGGACGTTTACCTCAAGCCGAAGGAGGACCAAATTTTAAATATTCATATTATGCTCATTATATTTTTGATCACTAATCTTTACTGGATGTGTATGAGAAAGATGAGAGCAAAGGTCATTAGAAGAAAGAAAACTATCTCTGAAATGACCCTGATATCAGGTGAAGATCATCTGAATGCAGGAAGTACTAGAGGGATGGAAAGGAAGGAGCAGAATTACGACAGGTTGAGGATGGAACTTGGTGGGTATTAGACAGCAAAGGATCAGAGGATTTTCTAAGGTTTCAGTCTGGAGGGATGGGGGTAACAATGAAACAAGCAATGTTTGTAGAAAGGAAGGTGCATATGTTGAAACACACAGGAGAGAGATTGGGTCCTGGGATGAAGAGGCATCCTGGGGAGACTGCATGGGTACTTCTACATAGTGTTTGAAGAGAGACAAGAGCAGCAAGGCCTGGACCGATCCTTGGGGCACAGCGGCAGTTAAGCCAAAATCCTCACACTTGCAGCAGGTGTCTTAGGTGTTACAGAGTGTAATGAATAAGAAAGCTTATGAACGAGGAAGAAGAGGCCCTGGCAGGGGTGTAAACAGGGAGGAGGAAGTAACCAAGACAGAGAAATGAAGCCAAAGGGGCCAAGGGTGCGACAAAAGAGCGCCCTGCAGCAGAAGTCAGAGGAAGGGTCTGGTGGGGAGGTGTTGGTTAGTGTATCTTTGCTGCCAGAAACGTATGGGAAGGAGGACATCCAAAGTGAGAAAATTCCTGAAAAGGCAGGAAGGGAAAGATTTCCAGGCTCAGATGAGAGAATCAAGTTTGGAAATCGAGGCGGGAACGGTGGAAGGATGCGTGTAGAAAGAAAGGTTATTTGTTGGAATGTATGGCCACAAGCCACAGCAAAAGAACTTTGCTAGCTCAAGTAGAAAGGAATTTATTTGGAAGGCTTTGGAGCAACTCCCAAAATGCATGCGAAGACCAGATAACCAGACTCGGCAAGAGGGCTGAACCAAGGGAGACTGGGCCTAAAAAAGACAGGTGAGCTCCAAGCACAGCATGAGCTTGGGTTAGGCCCCATCACTGGTACTAGACACATACCAAGAACACAGGTGTCATCTGGTCTCCTCTACGGTCACCTCAAAGCTCTGAAATCCCCAACTGTCCTCCCAAGATTCAAAAGCCCGGTGCCAAGTGTCTTCTTAGCTAACCCTCCATTATCTGCCCACTCTCCCCCCGCCATGACTTCTAAGAGCACCTGACTATTCCGCTTTCTGAGACATACTTGATGTCCCACCAGATACCCAGGGCAGACATTCTTTACAAAAATAAGGCTCTTACAAAAACAAAATAAAACAAATGAACCAAAAGCCTCAAAGAGTCAAAAGTAGTCAAAACAAGAGACACTTGTCTACCACTTCCCACCTCGCCAATTCCCAGACCTGCATTTCAAAACCAAAAGCAAAACAACGTATATGATGCAAAAGTCTTCTGCCTCACATAAAAACAGTCTGCCTTCGTACCGCCGAAAACTCTCTACTTCCCAGAGCAAGCCATTAAAATCTCTCCACTCTATCCAAGCTCCAGCCCCAAGACCCCCGACTGACACCCTTTCCTTTGGTTTGCATTCTCTAGCAAGCTTGTTCTGGTATTTTGCAAACCACAAAGCAGTGACAAAGTCAGACAACACTAATGCATGTGTAAACTTGGTGGAAAGAGATTGAAAAGGAAGTTAAAACACTGAGATGATACAATAAGGCACGAAACTCTGGGTAATGGCTTTAGTTCTCTTCTCTGTGGCAGGTCTCCGCTGTGGGTAACATCAACGGCTTCCCTACACCAGAGCCCCCTCCACGTCTACTTTGCCTTCAGCCAGCACTTTTGCAGCTGGGGACACTTAATCCTCGGGGTGAGCCTGTGACCCTCAATGTCACACAGGAAGATGTCGGCTCTGGGTCATCCTGCGTGTATAGGATTACAACAGCCTTTCAGAACTGCCTTTCACTAACTTTTTCTTTCTTTTTAAAACATCCTTTGGTTTTATATTGGGCAAGAGCAAAAATAAGATTACTTGATAGTAAATCGCCCCTACCGTACAATTACAAAATGCTGCTCTTTACCACATTGTAAGATTTCAATACGCAGCCAGCCTATTTCTGATTTCTTCATGGGGACTAATGTGATATAATAACAAAGATGGCTGTATCCTCACCAGGTAATTCAAATCCCCACTTAAATCCTCCACAAGTGGCCCCAACTTTTCTCTTGTCAAAATAAAGACTAAGACGCAAGATGGTTTAGGAACAAATGAAAACTCCATCGCCTTCAACCGAACTCTAGCTCTATCTGTGCAAATAGTAAGCAGTATTTCCCTCTGATTAAACCATCTTTCATTTAAAGAACTATTTCACACTTGAAATTCTCACGCCATATGCAACTGTTATGGGATAAACTGCGTTCCTCCAAAATTGATGTTGATGTCCTAACCCCAGGTAACTCAGAATGTGAATGTATTTGAAGATAGGGCCTTTTAAAGAGTGATTAAGCTAAAAGGAGACAATTAGGGTGAGCCTAATCCAATCTGACTGATGTCCCAATACGAAAAGGAAATTTGGACACACAAAGGGACACCAGGGACATATACACAGAGAAAGAAGGCAGCCATTTGTAAGCCAAGGAGCAAAGCCCCAGAAGAAACCAAAGCTACCTCTACCTTGATCTTGGATTTCCAGGCTCCAGACTGTAGGAAAATACATTTCTGTTGTTTAGCCCCCAGTCTGTGGTACTTTGTTATGGCAGTCCTAGGAAACTCATACAGCAACCCGTACAAAGAGACCAACTGAATTATTAGTAAAGAAAACAATGTATGAATTACCATCTACTTTCATTGGTGTTTTAAATATTTTTCCCATGTCATGAGTGGATGGATTTTGTAATTCCCAGTAGGAAAACATACCTGAAAAGCCTAATGGCAAATCAGTTGTAAAATGTTTTTGCTGTGTCGGGGCAGGCAGTAAGGACTGTCTTCGAAGTCCCCCGACTTACTTTATTAGAAGGCCAGATACATGCTGGCTGCTTGCATGACTGTGTCCCTCGTTAAGTGATCTGTGTTGTTTTTCTTTCAGCAAAGGCTTTATTTGTTTAAAAGACATGAGTCTCGACTTCCAAATTCAAGTGACCATTTGCAGATAAGATTCGTAAGTGTCCTAGGTCCACTGCCCCCACCTCAGACTCTCAGACAGGGAGTGTTGTACAGGTGACTTATGAATGAAGTAATCCCAAAGGCAAATTAAGTCAGAAGATCAGGAAAATAAAAAGGAGGAAGCCAAATAAGGACATGTCTTCAAGCAAAGTTTTACAGATAATCACTTCAGGTTTATCCCACGATGAGGATCACTGGATCATGAGAGTGTAATTTGCACCTCAGCCCTGTCCTGACCCAAGGCAACAGCCATGGAACTTTCAAACTCCCAAATCCATCAGTCACTGGCTTAGGGGAGAGGAAATTGCCAGACTCTACCAGGCCAATCCTTTGGGGGGAAAAAAAAGAGCTTCAGAGGCTGTCTATTGGGACCAAAAGTGCCTCAAAGTCCTGGGGCCCCAAAAGTAAAATAAAAGGGACTTGAGGAGGTCTGGTGGGAATACCAGCATTATACATCACAGTAAACACTGAATCATTCTTTTTCTTCAGCTCATCTGGAAGATTATGGGTCATATTCTGGAAAGTCACCTAGACTTTTGGGGTCTGCATTGCTTTAAGAACTTCAGCATCACTCAGATTTTTATTAGGTCCAGATATTCCTATCATTTCTACCATGCCCCGCCTCCTATTCCAGGCATTCCTTCCTCAGGGAAACCAGCTGAAATGAGCTACCTGAGCTCTAGAGTCTCTGTGTTCCCTCTTCCTCTGCCCCGCGCCCCACCTTCTTCTCAAACCTTCTTCACCCGGCCCATCCTCTTTCTGAGGGTCTCTCTCTCTCTCTCTCATCACATCCTTCACTCCTACTCTCTGATGTTCTACATTTTTCTGGACTCTTGGTTGGATTTCTTTCAGCACTGTGCTGGCATCCTTATTGTAATCTGGTTGACAAACAAGAACAGTATCATGGGCTGACTTTCCGCAGGGTCTTAGAAGACTGCGTGCTTTCTCCCGCCACCCCGGGCTGGGTTGAATTAGGACTTACATTCAGGTCTCTGTCATGGCCTCCAGTGGGAGCATACACGTTTTGCAGTCTGAAAAGTCCCTTGATTTCTTGGCCTTTATATTGACTAATTGAGAATTTGGCTTAATAGGATACAGCAAAAGTAGGCATAAGAGAAATGTGAGTCATATGCTGATACAATTTATCTGTGCCTGTGGAGCCTGCTCAGGCCTAATCTTTACATAGTGCTTGGATAGGGTGACGCTTTGCTGAATGGAATAGATACACAGGTCATAATGAGTAACTCAGGGCCTAGGGTCACCTGGTTTTCCATAACCAGGAGTTCAGTTTTTATCAAGGCCCAATATCAACCCCAAAGCTCTTTCTGTAGAAGAGAAGAAATTCCTGCTAAAAAGTAACTTGACTAAATCCTCAGTGGTCTGAGATTCTCCTCTTGGGGTTTGTCATTGTCTCCTCCAGTATCTTGATATACTTCCAAAACTTTAAGTGCCATTTATTGGATCTGCTTAGACTGCAATCTGGACCGTCTAGGGAAAATTGTTCTGGATCCCATTCCAATTGGGACACTGTATTCATTTTCTAGGGCTGTTCTGTTGTAACAAATTACCACAAACTCAGTGGCTTCAAACAGCAGGAATTGATTCTCGCACTGTTCTGGAGGCCAAAAGTTAAGCATCAAAGAGTTGGCAAGGTTGGTTTCTGCTAGAGGCTCTGACGAGAATCTGCTCCATGCTCCTCTCCTAGATGTTGGTGCCTGTGGCAATCTTTGGCGTTCTTGGCTTCTAGATGAATCACTCCAATCTCTGCCTCTGTCTTCCCATTGGCCTCCCCTCTGGGTCTGTTTGTATCTTTCCCTTTTCTTATAAAGATATTTATCATTGGATTTAGGGTACATGTGTTTATAAGGGTGATCTAAATCTAGGATGGTTTCCTCTAAGATCCTTGACTTAATTATGTCTGCAAAGACTCCTTTTCCAAATAAGATAACATTTACGGGTCTTGGGATTTAGGACGTGGACATATATTTCAACCCACCACAGAATTATTTCTGATTACTCAGTTATTAGCTTTAAATATCCATCCAAATCTAACATATATTCTTACTAGTCCACAATACAAGGTGGAGGAAACAAAGGAAACCTGTCTTTTACTTTGGAAAAAAATACCCCAACATCTCTAAGACTATGAGGTAGTAGGGTTTTCACAGAATTTATGTCCCTTTCCATGACATACATAAGTTTTACTAAGGCCAAAGAATTTTCTTGTATTCATATTCTAGCAGCTCATGTCACCAGTATATTTGGCCCATGTAATATGTTATGAATGAGTGAGACAGTCATGCCTCTGTAGACTAAATTGTGGCATGGAGCCGAACAGTTGAAATAATTCTGAGGTAAGATGGTTATGACATGCTGTTAGATATCTACCTACGTAAAATAAACTATCCCAGTGGATCAACAGGAGCACTTTTATTGCTTTGCTCCTCGAAAGAGATCACCTCCAAATAATAAATGCAATTGGAGTTGCCACCTGCTAAGCTTTAACAATTCATTTTCATTCTCCAAGACCAATCCAAGATCAGTTGACCTGGCCAAACCTGAGAGTTAAGTAAAAACAAAATAGAAATCACCATCCTCACATCTTGAGCCTTACTTAATGCCCATCACCCAGTGTGATGAGCACTGCGTCTTACACACAACTGATAAATTATTGAACACTATGTCTGAAACTAATGATGTACTATATATGTTGGCTAATTGAATTTAAATAAAAATTAAAAAAAAACATCATCCTCATATTTTCCCAGGAAAAAATTTTTTGGGGGTAGCATTAAATTTAGACATTTCTCCATAGAAATTGTAGTATCTTTGCTTTATTAGTTTGATAGCTAAAGGGAGCTCCATAGGCTTCAACTTGGCTCTTCTTACCTTAATAGCTCTTGTATCAAAATCTGGAAAGCCAGTTCTTCTAGGATAGAGGGTATACATAGCAACTACATGCTCACCAACCAGATAATTGATTTTGTATCAGATAAAAGGGTTTGTGATCTACTAAAAGTATGAGAAGCATTTGTGAATCAAAACTCCATTTGTTTCTTGACCCTTGTAAGACTCTATTATGACCAGTGCAAAGCAATGGTACACTGAGATCCCAAGAACTGATGTTACATATAGCCAGTGTCCAGTGACCCTCGGAAGATTTGAGTAGCTCATTCTCTTTAGGGGGAAAAACAAAAAAACCTGCTACATAGCTGAAGGGAAGTTAAATAAAAGATTTAATCTGTGTATTTCTGACTTTTTTTTTTCAAAACCTCAAAGGTACTCAGTTTGTGAATCAGGCAGTGAGGTATGACATTTTGATCCAAATTCTATTCTCTCCAGACCAGGAGCTAATTTTCAATTATAAGAACCACGAGAAAGGGGATTTCCACTTTGGAGAAGATGGACTCTTCCCAATATTTTTCAATATGGACTCTTCTCAGTATTTTTCTCTGTTCCTCTTACTAAGTACAACTAAAAATCCTGGATGTCTTCTCTATTTAAAGGAGAAACAGAAAAATCCACAAATACAGTTGGAGACTTCAACACCCCTGTCAACACTTGATGAAACAACTCAACAGAAAATCAGCAAGTATAGAGAATACAAGATACCCTCAACCAATAGGATCTAAATGACATTTATACAATATTCCACCCAGCAACTGCAGAACACACATTATTTAATTGCCTGTGAGACACATACCAAGATAGACCATGTTCTGGGCCATAAAACAAACCTCAACAAGTTTAGAAGAACTGCAGTGATACAGAGTGTGCTGTCTGACCACAGCAGCATGAAACTAGACATCACTCATGGAAAGAAAACAGGAAAATCTTCAAACACTGAGAAACTAAAAACACACTTCTAAATAATACATGGATCAAAGAGGATGTCTCAAGGGGAAAAAAAAAAATTAACCTGCATGAAATTATGTAAACCCCTCATTCCTTCTTTTCAGCTCTCTGGGGTATGAGGGCAGCTGTCTCATTCTATCTTTCTGGAAGATTCCATGCCCAATGAGCCTTCTAATGGTAGAGACACCATGGCCCCAATACTGACTGTCAGTGGGCACTTTTTTCCATATTACCACATGCAATAATTACATCAGTTATTTAAATATTTAAATGTGGCTTTCAGAATCCTGTTTCTTAAGAGAAAAGAAATTTTATTACCTTCAGCCACACCTCAGCCAGATAGACAACCCCAGATAGCCACTGCTGTTCTATCCCCTTAGATTATACTGCCTTCAAGACACTCCTGGATCCCACACTGTAGATCACTGGGTGTAAGGACACTTGGTTTCATACAGTGGAGCCCAACTCTGCCTATGGAGACTTGGTAACTTCCAGAACTGATGGGAAGCTGGGTAACCAGGCTTTGAAACTCAGCTGGGATGAGGAGAGACCAGACAACAGTGAGTATAAGCATCTTCTTCCACAGAACTATCCTTTTAGGACATCTCCACCAGCGACACTATCACTAGACCTCAACATCATCATTGCAGGACTCCTGATGCTTCCATAGCGCCCCCCCACCCCCGAATAATGTTCCAACTCTCTCTACAGGACACGACCACTCATTTAGGAATAAACGTCCCAGACAAGAACATCCATCTGGCCCCCATGCCACCAAGTCAGGATTCACAACTGCATTTACTTGCTTTCACCCTAATAATTATGCTGTCTTGTTTCCCAAGGATGGCCTTTAAGATCTCGGTAAATTCGAAGTGTGGAGGTAAATGATGGGTGGATAGAGGAGATGAAATTGATGGGCTAAAGAAGGTGGATTAAAAATAATCTATTATTAAATTCTTTATTTGCCTCTACCCATTCATTGGCAGAAGGGATGGAATGCCCAGGCCAAATTTTATGGTGAAATTTACTGTATTACCTTACTGAAAAGACCAGGAGTAGATCTGACTTTAATTGATAATTAATCCAGAGTTCAACGGTCCAGACCTTGGTTTTTGTCTGCTTCTCAGAATCCATCCCCTCACCTACGCCTCAGACTCAGTCTTCTACTCCACATGGTGACAAGAAACCTGCTGCTTCCCTGGGGTCCTGGTCCTCTCAGCTTTAAGCCAAGTAATAATAAGAAGAAAGGTCTCAAGGGTCTCTTTCATTTGAGTTCAGCAAACCCTCAGTGTTTCTCACTATGTTAGCCCCGAACACATTCCCTAAACCCTAACCTGTCACCACAGTCAATATGATGTTCTGCATTGATTGGCCAGGCTGGTCCAATTCCTAACTTTTGGAGGGGTCTAGAGCAAGATTATAAGTAGAGGCCCCTATAATATATGTCAAATTATTTTAAAATTATAAATCAAATGACATGTTAAATAAAATATATTCTACCCTCTTAACAATATACTTTAACAATAACCTGGGAGGAAGGTCTGCATTTAGAATTCTTAGACTCCTTAGAGGCCTGCTCTGGAATATGGGCATCATGGAAAAGGGTAGCCCAAAGCCTGATGAATTCTCTTTCCTTTCTTGCCTCTGGCCCATGGCCTGATGAATTATCTTTCTTTTCTTGGCTCTAGCCTGTAGCCATATGTACACATGTGGTCACTCTGGCATGCACATCCATACTTGGTCCACAATGCCACAAACAGCCAGCTATTAACCACCCCGGTGAGCACATACCAGCTGCGTTGTCTGCTCTCAGGAGAGGGAAGAGGCCACCATGTGACTTGGAAGCAGGTAGAGATGTTTAGGCAGGTCATTCTGGGATCCTGGTTACTTAGATCTTGAACATGGACAAAAATGGGAAGTGGGGGGTCCTGTTGGGCATATCAACTGGGCTCAGTGTATTCTCCACAGTGCAGAAGAATATGATGCAGGAAGGCTGAAGCAGGACCCAAGATAGGGTCCTACTTGCACAGATCTGGGGGCAGTGCTGAGCAGAGGGTCAGCTTCTTGTCCTTCCTTATAGCCAGGAGTGAAATCAACACCATAGGAAGCACAGGGCCATTGAATGAAGATCTAGGAGTGGTCCTCCAGAAAGAAATTAGAGATCGCCCTCAGACTTTGGATAAATGGATATCGGGTGGCCAGGAAATAGCAAACGCCAACTGCACGCGTGACTTTAAATATGCTTTAAAATTGGACAGGTGTTTTTGGCTCCCACTTTGTTGCTCTTCTGGGTCCACTGTGGGTCAGTTTGGTTTCCTTCCAATTTAAATTTCACTGCTTGCCTCCATTAGCCCCGTGCCTTTCTCTGCTGCGCTAGTGATCCCGGGCTCTGACCCAGGCAGAGATTCCACTGGACTCTCTCATGGAACATCACCCCAGCCACAGCCCATTGCCTCTCATCCGGACGATCGTAACTGCCTCCTTGTGGGTCCGGTTCTCTGAATCCTGTTTTTTCCCTCACCCTTACACCCGACACTCTACCCCTCACTGCTGCTGCCTTCTATCAACAGACATTTTCCGTTCTGTAGTCAGAGCAAGAATCTTTTAAAAATAATTTGTAAAAACCTAAATGTTGCACCTGCTATGAAGACCCCTAGCCCTCAGGACAATGCTGCCCCTCAGTGTGGTTGGCAAAGCCTGCATGGTCTGGTCCAGGTTACCCCTCCTCAAACACCTCTCTCCGCTCTGCCCCACGGGCCCTCCCTCCCCAGTTGTGGGGGATTTCTTTCACTTCTTTGGATCTCTCTCTCTCTCTGTCTGTCTCTCTCCCTCCTTGTCTTGACTCTCTTATCTCCATAGTTTCACAAAGTATTTTCCCTCTCCTAAATGCATTTACATCTCCTTCCTTTTACTTTATTTTTTTTTAAATTTTTATTGTTATGTTAATCCCCATACATTACCTCATTAGTTTTAGATATAGTGTTCCATGATTCATTGTTTGTGCATAACACCCAGTGCTCCATGCAGAACGTGCCCTCCTCAATACCCATCACCCGGCTAACCCATCCTCCCACCCCTCTCTCCTCTAGAACCCTCAGTTTGTTTTTCAGAGTCCATCGTCTCTCATGGTTCTTCTCCCACTCCGATTTCCCCCCCTTCATTCTTCCCCTCCTGCTACATTCTTCTTCTTCTTTTTTTCTTTCGTAACATATATTGCATTATTTGTTTCAGAGGTACAGATCTGAGATTCAACAGTCTTGCACAATTCACAGCGCTTACCAGAACACATACCCTCCCCAGTGTCCATCTCCCAGTCACCCCATCCCTCCCATCCCACCCCCCACTCCAGCAAGCCTCAGTTTGTTTCCTGAGATTAAGAATTCCTCATATCAGTGAGGTCATATGATACATGTCTTTCTCTGTTTGACTTATTTCGCTCAGCATAATACCCTCCAGTTCCATCCACATCGTTGCAAATGGCAAGATCTCATTCCTTTTGATGGCTGCATAATATTCCATTGTATATATATACCACCTCTTCTTTATCCATTCATCTGTTGATGGACATCTTGGCTCTTTCCACAGTTTGGCTATTGGGGACATTGCTGCTATAAACATCGGGGTGCACGTAGCCTTTCGGGTCCCTACTTTTGTATCTTTGGGGTAAATACCCAGGAGTGCAATTGCTGGATCATATGGTAGCTCTATTTTCAACTTTTTGAGGAACCTCCATACTGTTTTCCAGAGTGGCTGCACCAGCTTGCATTCCCACCAACAGTGTAGGAGGGATCCCCTTTCTCCGCATCCCCGCCAACATCTGTCATTTCCTGACTTGTTAATTTTAGCCATTCTGACTGGTGTGAGGTGGTATCTCATTGAGGTTTTGATTTGGATTTCCCTGATGCCGAGTGATGTTAAGCACCTTTTCATGTGTCTGTTGGCCATTTGGATGTCTTCTTTGGAAAAATGTCTGTTCATATCTTCTGCCCATTTCTTGATTGGATTCTTTGTTCTTTTGGTGTTGAGTTTGATGAGTTCTTTATAGATTTTGGATACGAGCCCTTTATCTGATATGTCATTTGCAAATATCTTCTCCCATTCTGTCAGTTGTCTTTTGGTTTTGTTGACTGTTTCCTTTGCTTTGCAAAAGCTTTTTATCTTGATGAAGTCCCAATAGTTCATTTTTGCCCTTGCTTCCCTTGCCTTTGGCAATGTTTCTAGGAAGAAGTTGCTGCGGCTGAAGTCGAACAGGTTGCTGCCTGTGTTCTCCTTTAGGATTTTGATGAACTCCTGTCTCACATTGAGGTCTTTCAACCATTTGGAGTCTATTTTTGTGTGTGGTGTAAGGAAATGGTCCAGTTTCACTCTTCTGCATGTGGTTGTCCAATTTTCCCAACACCATTTGTTGAAGAGACTGTCTTTTTTCCATTGGACATTCTTTCCTGCTTTGTCAAAGATGAGTTGACCATAGAGTTGAGGGTCCATTTCTGGGCTCTCTATTCTGTTCCATTGATCTATGTGTCTGTTTTTGTGCCAGTAGCATACTGTCTTGATGATGACAGCTTTGTAGTAGAGCTGGAAGTCCGGAATTGTGATGCCGCCAGCTTTGCTTTTCTTTTTCAACATTCCTCTGGCTATGCGGGGTCTTTTCTGGTTCCATACAAATTTTAGGATTATTTGTTCCATTTCTGTGAAAAAAGTGGATGGTATTTTGATGGGGATTGCATTGAATGTGTAGATTGCTTTAGGTAGGATTGACATCTTCACAATATTTGTTCTTCCAATCCATGAGCATGGAACGTTTTTCCATTTCTTTGTGTCTTCCTCAATTTCTTTCATGAGTATTTTATAGTTTTCTGAGTACAGATCCTTTGTCTCTTTGGTTAGATTTATTCCTAGGTATCTTATGGTTTTGGGTGCAATTGTAAATGGGATCGACTCCTTAATTTCTCTTTCTTCTGACTTGTTGTTGGTGTATAGGAATGCCACTGACTTCTGTGCATTGATTTTATATCCTGCCACTTGACTGAATTCCTGTATGAGTTCTAGCAGTTTTGGGGTGGAGTCTTTGGGATTTTCCACATAAAGTATCATATCATCTGCAAAGAGTGAGAGTTTGACTTCTTCTTTGCCAATTTGGATGCCTTTGATTTCTTTTTGTTGTCTGATTGCTGTGGCTAGGACTTCCAATACTATGTTGAATAGCAGTGGTGATAGTGGACATCCCTGCCGCGTTCCTGACCTTAGGGGGAAAGCTCTCAGTTTTTCCCCATTGAGAATGATATTCGCTGTAGGTTTTTCATAGATGGCTTTTATGATATTGAGGTATGTACCCTCTATCCCTATACTCTGAAGAGTTTTGATCAAGAAAGGATGCTGTACTTTGTCAAATGCTTTTTCTGCATCTATTGAGAGGATCATATGATTCTTGTTCTTTCTTTTGTTAATGTATTGTATCACGTTGATTGATTTGCGGATGTTGAACCAACCTTGCAACCCAGGGATAAATCCCACTTGGTCGTGGTGAATAATCCTTTTAATGTACTGTTGGATCCTATTGGCTAGTATTTTGGTGAGAATTTTTGCATCCATGTTCATCAGGGATATTGGTCTGTAATTCTCCTTTTTGATGGGGTCTTTGTCTGGTTTGGGGATCAAGGTAATGCTGGCCTCATAAAATGAGTTTGGAAGTTTTCCTTCCATTTCTATTTTTTGGTACAGTTTCAGAAGGATAGGTATTAATTCTTCTTGAAATGTTTGGTAGAATTCCCCTGGGAAGCCATCTGGCCCTGGGCTTTTGTGTTTTGGGAGATTTTTGATGACTGCTTCTATTTCCTTAGTGGTTATAGGTCTGTTCAGGTTTTCTATTTCTTCCTGGTTCAGTTTTGGTAGTTGATACATCTCTAGGAATGCATCCATTACTTCCAGGTTATCTAATTTGCTGGCATAGAGTTGCTCATAATATGTTCTTATAATTGTTTGTATTTCTTTGGTGTTGGTTGTGATTTCTCCTCTTTCATTCATGATTTTGTTGATTTGGGTCCTTTCTCTTTTCTTTTTGATAAGTCTGGCCAGGGGCTTATCAGTCTTGTTAACTCTTTCAAAGAACCAGCTCCTAGTTTCGTTGATCTGTTCTACTGTTCTTTTGGTTTCTATTTCATTGATTTCTGCTCTGATCTTGATTATTTCTCTTCTCCTGCTGGGTTTAGGCTTTATTTGCTGTTCTTTCTCCAGCTCCTTTAGGTGTAGGGTTAGGTTGTGTACTTGAGACCTTTCTTGTTTCTTGAGAAAGGCTTGTATTGCTATATACTTTCCTCTTAGGACTGCCTTTGCTGTATCCCAAAGATTTTGAATAGTTGTGTTTTCATTTTCATTGGTTTCCATGAATTTTTTTAATTCTTCTTTAATTTCCTGGTTGACCCGTTCATTCTTCAGTAGGATGCTCTTTAGCGTCCATGTATTTGAGTTCTTTCCGACTTTCCTCTTGTGATTGAGTTCTAGTTTCAAAGCATTGTGGTCTGAAAATAGGCAGGGGATGATCCCAATCTTCTGGTACCGGTTGAGACCTGATTTATGACCTAGGATGTGATCTATTCTGGAGAATGTTCCATGGGCACTAGAGAAGAATGTGTATTCCGTTGCTTTGGGATGGAATGTTCTGAATATGTCTGTGAAGTCCATTTGGTCCAGTGTGTCATTTAAAGTCTTTATTTCCTTGTTGAGCTTTTGCTTAGACGATCTGTCCATTTCAGTGAGGGGGGTGTTAAGGTCCCCCACTATTATTGTATTGTTGTCGATGTGTTTCTTTGCTTTTGTTATTAATTGCCTTATATAATTGGCTGCTCCCATGTTAGGGGCATAGATATTTACAATTGTAGATCTTCTTGTTGGATAGACCCTTTAAGTAGGATATAGTGTCCTTCCTCATCTCTTATTACAGTCTTTGGTTTAAAATCTAATTTGTCTGATATAAGGATTGCCACCCCAGCTTTCTTTTGGTGTCCATTAGCATGGTAAATGGTTTTCCACCCCCTCACTTTCAATCTGGGGGTGTCTTTGGGTCTAAAATGAGTCTCTTGCAGACAGCATATCGATGGGTCTTGTTTTTTAATCCAATCTGATAGCCTGTGTCTTTTGATTGGGGCATTTAGCCCATTTACATTCAGGGTAACTATTGAAAGATAGGAATTTAGTGCCATTGTATTGCCTGTAAAGTGACTGTTACTGTATATTGTTTGTGTTCCTTTCTGGTCTATGTTGCTTTTAGGCTCTCTCTTTGCTTAGAGGACCCCTTTCAATATTTCTTGTAGGGCTGGTTTTTTATTTGCAAATTCCTTTAGTTTTTGTTTGTCCTGGAAGCTTTTTATCTCTCCTTCAATTTTCAATGACAGTCTAGCTGGATATAGTATTCTTGGCTGCATATTTTTCTCATTTAGTGCTCTGAATATGTCCTGCCAGTCCTTTCTGGCCTGCCAGGTCTCTGTGGATAAGTCTGTTGCCAATCTAATATTTCTACCATTGTATGTTACATATCTCTTCTCCCGAGCTGCTTTCAGGATTTTCTCTTTGTCTCTGAGACTCGTAAGTTTTACTATTAGATGTCAGGGTGTTGACCTATTTTTAGTGATTTTGAGAGGGGTTCTCTGTGTTCCCTGGATTTTGATGCCTGTTTCCTTCCCCAAATTAGGGAAGTTCTCTGCTATAATTTGCTCCATAATACCTTCTGCCTCTCTCTCTCTTTCTTCTTCTTCTGGGATCCCAATTATTCTAACGTTGTTTCGTCTTATGGTATCGTTTATCTCTCGAATTCTGCCCTCGTGATCCAGTAGTTGTTTATCTCTCTTTTTCTCAGCTTCTTTATTTTCCATCATTTGGTCTTCTATCTCACTGATTCTTTCTTCTGCCTCATTTATCCTAGCAGTTAGTGCCCCCATATTTGATTGCACCTCATTAATAGCCTTTTTGATTTCTACTTGGTTCGATTTTAGTTCTTTTACTTCTCCAGAAAGGGTTTGTCTAATAACTTCCATGCTTTTTTCAAGCCCAGCTAGTATCTTTAAAGTGATGGTTCTGAACTCTAGATCTGATATCGTACTAATGTCCGTATTGAGTAGGTCCCTGGCAGTCGGTACTACCTCTTGTTCTTTTTGTTGAGGTGATTTTTTCTGTCTTGTCATTTTGTGCAGAGGAGAATAGATTAATGAGAGAACAAAATGCTAGCAGGGTAACAACGTCCCCAGAAAATATACTCTAAACAACTCAGAAAAGACCTGAAGTAGTGGGAAAAGAAAGGGAAAGAGAGAAAAAAGAAAAAGAAAGAAAAAAAGAAAAAAGAAAAAGATAAAGATAAAAACAAACAAAAGCAGAACAAAACAAAACAAAACAAAAACAGAATGTGATCAAATATGATCAGGCTGGTTTATAGATCAGTGCCACACACTAGATTTTGGGTGTATTTTGGTCTGTTAAAAGAAAGTGCCTCCCAAAATTTTAAAGAAAGAAAAACTTATATATGTACAATAATAAGGGTTGATATGATGAAGGGATGGAATATGACTGTAAGATGGAAATTATAAAAAATTTTAAAAAAGGATTTGATAAGTTGTTTGAAAAAAGAAAGAAGAGGATTAAAAAAAAAAAAAGAAAGAAAGAAAAAAGGGAGAGAATGTGATCAGCCAGGGGAGTAGAAAAAAACCATACACTAGAGATTTAGAGTATATTTTGATCTGTTAGAAGAAACTATCTCAAGATTTTAAAGAGAGAACAACTTATATATATATGCCAAAAATACGGGTAACTACTATGAAGGGATAGAATATGACTTTAAAAATGAAAAATAAAAATGTTTTTTTTTTTTTAAAAAAGGGATTGAAAAGATGTTGGTTGAAAAAGGGAAAAAGAAAAATTCAAAAAAAAAAAAGAAAAAAAGAAAAAAGAAAAAAAGACAGTTAAAAAAAATAATTAACTTTGAAAGACTGAAGAATCATGGTAAAAAAGCCATGAATTCTACGTGCAGTATTCCCCTAGCGCTGGAGTTCTGCCGTTCTCATTGATCGGTAAACTTGGTCTTGGCTGGCTGTTCTCGCTGATCTTCTGGGGAGGGGGGCCTGTTGCCGTGGTTCCCAAATGTCTTTGCCGGAGGCAAAATTGCCCCGCCCTTGCTGGTCCGGGCTAAGTAATCTGCTCGGGTTTGCTCTCCGGAGCTTTTGTTCCCTGCAAGCTTTCCGTACAGCTTTGGAGGCGGAGAGTGAAAATGGCGGCCTCCCAGTCTCCGCCCCGGAGGAGCCGAGAACTCGGGGTCCCGCTTCTCAGCGAGCCCCCAGAGAAAAGCAGTCAGTTACTCCCGTCTCCCCAATCTCCGGCCACACTCCACGCTCACCCGGCCTGTGACCGCGCCTTTCTATCTGGCTCCCAACCCGGCGTGGAGTCTCCAAACCCAGCAGATCCCCGCGGTGCGCTCCCGCACCTCTCCTCCCGGGGGAAGAAGGTGAGTCTCCCCGGATCTGCCGCTTGTTGGGTCCCTGCTGGAGGAGCAGTGGCCCGACTGTGCCGCGGATCACGGTTTATAGCAACCCTGAGCTGAGAGCCCGCGCCTGGGCTCTGTCTCTGCAGCCGGCTTCCCTGCTCCGATACCTGGGAGCTCTGCCGCACTCAGGCACCCCCGGTCTTTCTGTGACCCCGAGGGTCCTGAGACCACACTGTCCCGCGAGGGTTCCACCCCCCACTTCGCCACCAGAGTGACGTCCCTCAGCGGAGCAGACTTCTAAAAGTTCCGATTTTGTGCTCCGTGGCTCTATCACTTGCCAGAAGCGGCCGACGGAGGCCCCTCCCCCACCATCTATCCTCCCGAATATCGCCTCGGATTCACTTCTCCGCACGTCCTACCTTCCAGAAAGTGGTCGCTTTTCTGTTCAGAGAGTTGTTGCTATTCTTTTCTTCGATCTCCTGTTGAGTTTGTAGGTGTTCAGAATGGTTTGATCCCTATCCAGCTGAATTCCTGAGAGGAGACGAAATGCAGGTCTCCTACTCCTCCGCCATCTTGCTCCGCCCATCTCCTTCCTTTTACTTTAATTAAATAAATACTCATCATCCTTTAGCTTTTAACATAAAAGTAATAACTTCTGGGATACCATCCCTGACTCACCAATACAGGGTGTGTTCCCCAAATACAGAACCCCACAGAGGATGCAGCCTCATGGCAAGTCAGACCATATGTATAAAGACACATTCCTAAATTAGGCAAATTCATGAGGAATGTCACCTTCAGTTCTCAACAGAACTCTATGGGGTGCTTGGTTTTATTACTGCGTGAAAGATGGGGACTCTGAAGCCTAAGGACTTAGGGACTTCTCCAAGGCCAAGGCTACATAGGTAGCAATGGGAGGTGCCAATTTTCTCTCCAAATACCATGAACATCAACCTATTATTTGCATCCCTGGTGTGTCCCAGCCTTCCCGACAGTAGAGAGATCATGGTTTCCGTAATTCCTAACACATCATCCTTAAAAGCCCAGGCTGGAGCTGGCTGAAGCTGCCAAGAAAACAGCCAATTAGTGCTCTGTTTGGGGTTCCTTTTCCTCTGTATTACTGCACTCCTTGAAGACTCCTTCCTTTGTTTATCCACTGAAGTTCAGCAGACCCCCTGGGGCTTGCTCTAACATGGAATCATCATAATTAGTCCAAAACGACAATTCTATTATACTTTCACTTTTATCTCCGGAGATGCCCAGACACCTTGCCAACACTCAGTCTGTACTTTTGTCTGAAGATGGGACCAACTGTGGGAGGAACTGGGAAGTCCCCTTATGGAAGCAAATGTTGTAAAAGAAAATTGGTATCTGGTTCCTGTCCCTTCTGCATGTGTAATATGTGGGGGTTAACAGAATGCACTTGTAATTTATAACTCTATGCTGACAGATATAAGCTCGGCAAAGGCAATTTTAGGGTGGGGAGAGGGATGACTGTTATATCTGGAGTGCTCTATGTCTCAGAATTTGACTGTAAGTCAACTTATTCATGGCAATCAACTTGGAATGAAGGGTTTCATGGGATGTAGGACTTCCGGTGATAAAGCTGGGACAGTGCAGAGCAAAATAAGATGCGCTGGTTGCTTTACCTAACACAGATACCAGCTACGTACCAAGGTTTGGCAAATGACCTGCCACCTATTTTTGTAAATGAAGTTTTATTGGGATACAGCCATGCCCATCTACTTATGAATGGTCTATGGGTGATGTCCCACTATGCTAGCAGAGCCCAATAGGTGTTTAGAGGGAGACCATATGGGCCACAGCGCTGAGCATACTTACTACCTAGCACTGCACAGAAAAAGTTTGTCACATCCTGATCTATATTTCACTTAGAAAAGATCTTGAAGACGATGTATGCAATGATGTCTAAAGATTTTGGGGCACCTGGGTGGCTCAGTCAGTTAAGGGTCCTACTCTTGATTTCGGCTCAGGTCATGATCTTAGGGTGGTGAGATCAAGCCCCGGGTCAGACTCCACGGTCAGTGGGGAGTCTGCTTCTCTCCTTCTCCCTCTCTCTCTGCCCCTTCCCCCACTTGTGTGTTCTCTCTCTCTCAGATAAATCAATCACTCAATCAATCACTCAATCAATCTTAAAAAAAAAAAAAGATGTCTAAAGTATTCATCAGAGATAACCAAACCCACATTCTTTCACTTTATGATCAACCACCATAAAATGGCTTTATATAGTGAAGTTCTGATACAGACATCCAATTACTCCTTAATAAGAGGGAATGCTAACCTTTCACCAGAAAGACCAAGAGAACAGTTGCTATTTTATCTAAAATGTTCTTTTTTGTCTAGGTTCTCTTTTTCCTGGGATTTAGCTTCCTGCTGTTCAGGTTAGTTTGTAGATCTATAAATCTCTCAATGCTCAAAGTTGGGGTTTTTTTCCTTAATTTTATTAAGTTTTTAAATTTTAATTCCAGTAAAATCATCATACAGTGTTTATTAGTTTCAGGTGTACAATACAATGCTTCAAATATTCTATACATTACTCAGTGCTCAACATGATAAGTGCACTCCTTAATCCCCATCACCTGTATCTCCCAAACCCCACCCACCTCCCCTCTGGTAACCATCAGTTTGTTCTCTATAGTTAAGAGGCTGTTTCTTGGTTTGTCTCTCTCTCTCTCTCTTTTTTCTTTGTTCATTTTTTTCCTTAAATTCCACGTATGAGTGAAATCATATGGTATTTGTCTTTATTTCGCATAGCATAATACCCTTCAGCTTCATCCGTGTCATTGCAAATGGCAAGATTTCATTTTTTTAAAGATTTTATTTATTTATTTGTCAGTGAGAGAGAGCACAAGCGGGGGTGTGGCAGGCAGAGGGAGAAGCAGGCTCCCCACTGAGCAAGGAGCCCAATGGGGGACTCGATCCCAGGACCCAGGGATCATGACCTGAGCCCAAGGCAGATGCTTAATCGACTGAGCCACCCAGGCATCCCAAGATTTCAATCTTTTTATGGCTGAATAATTTTCCATTGTATATGTATACCACATCTGCTTTATCCATTCATCTCTTGATAGGCAATTGGGCTATTGTAGATAATGCTGCAATAAACACAGGGGTGCATCTATCCTTTCGAATTAGTGTTTTTGTATTTTGGGGGTAAATACCCAGTAGTGTCATCACTGGATCATAGGATAGTTAGAGTTTTAAATTTTTGAGTAAATTTCATACTGCTTTTTACAGTGGCTACACCAGGTTTCATTCCCACCAACAGAGCACGAGAGTTCCTTTTTCTCTACATCCTTGTCAACATTTGTTGTTTCTTGTGTTTTTAATTTCTCAATGCTCAAAATTTTAGGATTTTTTTTTTAAGTAGTCTCCACGCCCAGCCTGGAGCTCAATGTGCGGCTCCAACTCATGAGATCAAGACCTGAGCTGAGATCAAATCAGATGCTTAAACAACTGAGCAACCCAGGTGCCCCAAAGTTCTAAATATCAAGTTTTTTTTTTTTTAAAGATTTTATTTTTTTATTTGAGAGAGAGAGAATGAGAGAGAGCACATGAGAGGGGGGAGGGTGAGAGGGAGAAGCAGATTCCCCGCCGAGCAGGGAGCCTGATGCGGGACTCGATCCAGGGACTCCAGGATCATGACCTGAGCCGAAGGCAGTCGCCCAACCAACTGAGCCACCCAGGCGCCCTAAATATCAAGTTTTTAATGTATAAATTTCTATAGATGATTGTCTCCCAAAGCTATTCCTGCTATGATGTTGACTGCTTGCTTTGTATATAAAAATGGACTCTAGAGGGCACCTGGGTGGCTCAGTTGGTTAAGCGACTGCCTTCAGCTCAGGTCATGATCCTGGAGTCCTGGGATGGAGTCCCACATCGGGCTCCCAGCTCAGCGGCGAGCCTGCTTCTCCCTCTGACCTTCTCCCCTCTCATGGTGTTTCTCTCTCTCTCGCTCTCTAATACATAAATAAATAAAATCTTTAAAAAAAAATGGACCCTAGAATTGGACTCTGGTTCAAAGTATAGCTTAGCCACTCACTGGTGAGTGGTCTTGAGTAGGTTCAACTCCTTGGGACCTCAATTTTCTCATCTGCTTAGTACAAATACTATTATGGTATGTTCAAAGAATTAATGTAGCCAGAGTACTAAGCACCAAAGTATACACTCTAAGCATTCAATACATTTAACCTACTGTTTATTAATATCACCATTATTAACAACTCCTTAAATCATTACTTGGTCTATTATTCTGAAGTTATAAACTTTAACTTCCTTCTTGGTGCCTGTATTAGTCAAGGTTCTCCAGAGAAACAAAACCAATAGGAGATAGATAGATAGATAGAAAGATAGATAGATAGATAGATAGATAGATAGATAGATAGATAGATAATGATTTATTGTAAGGAATTGGCTCATGGAATAGTTCAAAGGCCTGAGTGTTGGTGGTATAGATTCTGGGTCAGGTGTGAAGGTCTGAGAACCAGGAGCACTGAGGGCAGGAAGATATCTCAGCTTCAACTGTCAGACAGAGAGAGATTCAGACATTTAAGAGTTTGGGTTGAATGATGCCTACCCACACTGCACAGGGCCATTTGCTTTAGTCAGTTCACCTTTTCAAATGTTAATCTCTTCTGGAAACATCTTCACAGGCACACCCAGAAATAATGTTGAATCAAACATCAAACACACCCAGAAATAATGTTGAATCCTGTGGCCCGTCAAGGTCACTCATAAACTTAACCATCACAGCGTCCAAACTAGAACACATCCCCTTCTGGACAAACAACTGAACACAGTGGTAATACCTTCTCGCACAGATCTTCCCGAGTAGCACTTGCTCAGAGACATTTGTGTTGAACGTCTCGGGACCCACTCTGCGGGCTGCATGTACACATGGGCCCCTTGAGGCATGCCATTTCCTTCATCTCTACAGCTCAGTGAGAAGCAGAACCGTCCCTTCTCCTGACCTCAACTGAGCACGTCCATGTCACACAGTTAGGGAGCAGTGATCTAGATCCCAAGGCCTGTCCTTTTCCTCCAAGTCCAGCGCTTTTTTTTATTGTCTCCTGTGTCTTTTGAGATAATCCCTAGCGCCACCGTTAAACAAAAAGCAGTGGGCAGTCTTAAACATTGAAATGTTGCTCAAAACCTCCTTAGTAGGGACAAAATAATCTATTCCTGAAGGAAGAAAGTTGAAATTCAATGTATTCAGGTTGAACTTGCTGCATCCTAGAACATTAAGCCTGGATGGTTCAGGCGATTAAGCATCCGACTCTTGATTTTCAGGTCATGATCTCAGGGTCATGAGATTGAGCCCCTGCATGGGGAGTCTTCCCTCAGCGTGGAGTCGGCTTGTCCCTCTACCTGTGCCCCTCCCCCCACTTGTGTGCTGGCTCTCTCTCTCTCTCTCAAAAAAATAAATAAATAAAATCTTAAAAAAAAAAAAAAAAGAACATTAAGTCTCTGGCATTGTTCTCTCAGACCTTCTGAAACCTCACAGAGATTAGAGGACATTTTGAGATTAAGCATACGGGTCAGAGAATGAGGATAGGAAGGCCTCTTGAAACTCCACTACAGATATTGACTTTAAGCATAATAGTCCTTTAAGGAGAATGTTTAACTGACAACATAGACTTTTTTTTTTTTTCTTTCTTCAGATACCTCTTGTGAAACCTATTTTGACCCAGAATGTTTATTTGGTGATGATGATCAGTGAATTTTTACGTTGAAGGGGACTTCAGGGGTGACGCTGAACAATGCATTTTGTGGCCAGCGACAACTGAGGTTCAGGAAAGCTGAGTGACATGCCCAACGTCACACCCCAAGGAAGGAGAAGCACCACTGATAGGACCTAGATCTCTTGATTCTTAGTTAAGGGTCTCTTCAGCTGTGAGCCTTTCCCTGTAGATCCCTTGTTACATTTTTCTACCAGCTACAAATGTCCTCCCAAGTGTAGCTTTCTCGGAGAGCCATGAGCCTGGAGCGTTAAGGATATGCCATGTGGAAGTCAGCCAAATCTTAAACCTTTCTCTCTGGCCTGCCTGGTCTTAGCCTTGTTTGTGACCTGGGTTCTAGCTTCCATTCGGACTCCCTATTTTTCCTCCTCTCCTCTGTGCATTTTTTTTTTTTGATTTTTTGGATTTTAGTAGGATTGATAAAGTTTGCTTTTTTCTGCACTCAGGATATTACTTAATAAAATACAAGGTCACTTGTGTGAATGAGAGGCAACATATGGTAGTGATTACGTGGTAAAGGAACAAAAGCCCAGCGAGGGAACACAAAAGCACATTTTCTGCTGCCAACTAGCAGCACTCACTGAGGGAAGCAAATAGTCTGCCTGTAATTCTGTCAACAAGCCTGAGGCACAGACTCTTGAAAATCCCAGAAGTGAATCTGTGAGTGAGGGGAAAAGCCCTAATGAAAGAAAATAGAGAAATGAGCTCTGTGCTGAGCAGAGTCACTCCCTGTGGCATTGTGATTGGGGCGCAGGCATCCATCCACATACACTTGGGCTGAAGTCCCTGTCTCCCACCCTTGTGAACTTTACGTTGTTGGTCACATGGCACAACCTCTTTGAGACATAGTTTATTTTCAACAACAACAAAAAGGGGAATACTAATAATACGTATTTTGCTGAGTTATTGTACAGGTTGCAAATAGTGTCTGATACTAGGCATGAGAACTCAAGACTGTTAGCTATTATTATTATTATTATTATTATTATTATTAGCACCTTCCGTCATTATCATCTTAGTCTAAGGCATCATGATTGATCTTACCTGGCAAAGATGAGTAGTTCATAAGAACTTCCCGACGAGTTATACATACAAACTATTTATATTTAACATATGTGTGTTTGTGGATACAGTTACACAATCTTTTATCCAAAATCACAGGTCATACACACTTTAGAGAAAAAAAAAAGAAATCAGAACTTTGGAAATATTAGATAAGTTATACAGGGCACATAGCGTATGCTATGTAACAATCCCAGTGAATTCCTGAGTAGTGCCCTACAATCAGTCACATTCACTTCATTGTCAGGGGTTCCCAAGACCATCCCCAGACCTGGTGATTTGCTAGAAGGACTCGCAGAAGTCAGTATATAGTCATGCTCATAGCTATGAGTTATTATAACAAAAGGACACAAAGCAGAATCAGCAAAGATAAAAAGCTCAAGGGACAAAGTCCAGAGGAAACCAGGCATAAGCTTCCAGAGCCTTCTCCCAGGGGGATCACACAGGATGCACTTGATCTCTCCAGCTACATATGTGACAACACATGTGACATGGCATCTACCACGGAAGCTCATTGGACATTCAGCGCCCAGGGTTTTTATTGGGGACTCAACACATAAACACCCTTCACCTTGCACAGACCAAAATTCAAGACTCCCATAAGGAGAAATAGGTTTTCAACATAAGCCACATTGTTTCTATGAACAGCTGAGCATAGTAAGCCGCTCTTATGAGTCAGGGATGGTGGCAACCCTCCCAAAATGCAAGTTTCCAGATGCCAGTCAGGAGCCAATCATGCAGAGGCCTTTTTAAGGTGGAGCAGTCTCAGGCCTGCTGCGCTCACTCTTCCCACGCAGCTTTCTGTAGCAAAATCTGTGAATAATTACACGAAGAGTCATGAAGACTCCAAGCAGCCTCATGCCACTTTGGGTCAGGCTTTGCCACCAAATCAATTCAGATTAGGTCAGGTATTGCTGTAAAACATGTCATGAAAGCCTCTGGTTTTCAGAACTTCTTGGGTTTTGGAATTGCCATGAAGAGATTAAAGCTGTTTTGTTCTCTCTCTCTCTTTCTGCCTTTTCTTTCTTCCTTCCATTTTTCTTTTATTCCCTTCTCTTCTCCCTTTCTCTCTCTCTCTCTCTTTCTTTCTTCTTAACTTTGCCTTTGCTCAATCTAATTATTAAGGAAAATGTATACAGTTGCACAAAAGTCAGGAGGTGAGAAATGCAAGCGTTTCATACCATTACAGGCTTTATACCCTACATGGTGGTATGATGTCCCTTGAAGGGAGATTGTGATAAATGTAGGGCAAACCCTAAAGCAATGACTAAAATAACCAAACAAGTGGTTCAGCTAATGAGCCAAAAAGGAGATAAAATGGAATCCCAAAATTATATTTAATTAATTCCAAACAAGATAGAACAACAGAAAAAGGGAACAAAAAACAAATGAGACAAATAGGGAACAAACAACAAGAAAACAGAGTTAAACCTAATGATATCATTGATTACATTAAAAGTAAAGAGCCCAAACATTCCAATTAAGAAGCAAAATGTCAGATTGGATAAAAAAGCAATACCGATATTCTTGTTGCCTAGCAGAAATGATCTCTATAACAATGCAAATAGATTAAAAATAAGGATGAAAAAATATGCTATGTTAACACTAAAAAACAAAACAAAACAAAAAAACAGAAAAACCAAGCAGAGTGGGTATATCAGTATCCCACAAAGTAAATTTCCAAGAATATTAGAAGAGATAAATAAGGTAATTTTATGGTGGTAAAAATGTCCTTTAAGAAGACAAAACAACCAAAAATGTTCATGACCTAAGAGAGTTTTAAAATTCACAAAGCTAAAATCCACTGAAAGTGCAAAAACAAACAAATTCACAAAGAGAATCAGAGATTTGTATCCCCCTCCCTCAATAATTGATAGAGTGAGCAGACATAAAATTCAGGCAGGATATAGAAAAATTGAACAAAATTATCAACAAACCTGACTTATGTTACATATATAGAACAATCCACTCCAAAACATCAGACTACACGTTCTTCTCAACCACACATGGAACATTTTTATAAAGTTATAATTTGGACCAGAAAACAAATCTCAATAAATTTTGAAAGATTCAATTCATGCAAAATATGTTCTAGGATAAAGTTAGAATTTAATTACAATTCAAAACCAGAAAGATTGCTTGAAAACTTATGAAGTACAGAAACTAAGTAACATATATTTAGGCAATCCATTTATCAAAGAAGCAATCAAAAAGGAGAATTAGGAAATATGTTGAATGGAAAAAGAAAATAAAAACACAGCATGTTAAAATTGGTTGAATACTGTAAAATAACACTAGGGTGATACTTGTACCACGAAACAATTCTATTAAACAGAACACATGTCTTACGTTAATGGCCTATGTTTCTACCTCAAGAATCTAGAAAATAAAAGGAAAGGCACATTTGATCCAAAGAAGAAGAAAGCAAATAGAAATGGAAATCGATGAAACAGAAAACCAAAAAAAAATATTACTAGAGATAATAAA